>NW_027646321.1:0-94000 GCF_951394435.1 Stenella coeruleoalba
GACTAGCTGGAGGTGTCTGGACGGGCAAATTTAACTCTCATTTCCCACCAGGAAGAGGAAATAACCAAAGGCTCAGCGTGCCGTGCCGGAACCAGATTAGGGCCTGAAGCCATCCTGCGGTGTTGCGGCCAGGTCACAAGAAAGCGAGTTGAAGAAAGGAGCTCAGGGGCACTGTAATTCACAAACCTGCAGAGTTATAAATGACAGCTATCGTCCAAAAATAGACTGACGTAAGGCTGCCAAGAGGACTTGAAAGCGGGGCAGAATTGCAGGAAACCGAATTCAGGAGGTAGACTGGAATTGCATTGAAAGCATAGGAAAAGAGGCAGAACGTCCACAATGATGCACTTGGCCAAAAAGGGCGTATGCGTTTTTTCCTGAATATATTCAGGAAAAAACGCATACGCCCTTTTTGGCCAACCAAGCAAGCTTGCAAAGGAAATCTGCACTACAATGAAGTCTCACTTCCCCCCGGTCAAAAGGGCCATCTGAAAAAAGTGTAAAATCCAGAAAGGCAGGACAGGCCATGGAGAACTGGGAGCCTTGTTATGCTGATGGGCGGGATGTAAATTACCAACAGACACTCAGGAGAAGTGTATGGTGTTTCCTGAAACATCTAAAAAACAAAGCAACAGAGCCTAGGGCACTTCCACTTATGGTCCTATAGCTTAGGGAAATTAAAATCAAAAAGACACAGCCACCCCAAAGTTTGGAACGGCTCTGTTTACAAGAACCTCGTTTACAGTACAAGTTCAACATCGCAGAAAGTGAAAAATGGATAAAGAAGTTGTGGTATTTACTTACAAAGCAATATCACTCAGCAATGAAATCTGTGTCATCAGGCCCTTAGCAGCACAATGAGTGGATTCAGGTATGATGATTCTAACTGAAATAAGTCACACAGAAAAAGAAACATCATAAGATATCAGTAATACACGGAATGTAAACTTGGCTACACAGGAACTGAATTACAGAACAGAACAGGGTCTCAAATTTAGAAAACCAACTTATGCTTGCTTAAGGGGAAAGGTGAGTTGGGGTGCTGCATAAAACCAGAGATTGAAATGAGCACAGATAAAGTTCCTTAAGCCAAATATGGAATAGACAAGAGCTACTCCTTGCTCAACGAAATGGACTCAACACCGCATATTAAACGCCTAAGAATGTACCTGACTAGTAAGTATCTTAAAACCTATGGATTGCTATGTCTCCGAAAGAGAATCAAACATGTGTACAGGGGCATAAATGCAGCAGTGATAGGATTGGAGAGGTTCGTGAGCAAATGAAGACCCTTTGAAGTCATATTGCATGGTACCCATTACACGGGTCTCAACTCTCCAGGTTTAAGGTATTCTTCCTTCAGCTAAAACATGCATGTGGAACCCAGAGTATGATCAACCATGTGAACGGGAGACGTGTTCAAATATGTCTCAGTTTTCCTCCCCTGGTACTCGGGTGCAACATTCCAGACGCTTTACTAACACTCTCCCGACTTGGAGAGTCAGTCCCTTTAACCTCCTGTTTGGCCCAGTTTGCAATTTCTGCGGAAGATGAACAGGAATAGCGAGAACCAATGAGAGGCTAGCTGGAGGTGTCTGGACGGGCAAATTTAACTCTCATTTCCCACCAGGAAGAGGAATTAACCAAAGGCTCAGCGTGCCGTGCCGGAACCAGATTAGGGCCTGAAGCCAGCCTGCGGTGTTGCGGCCAGCTCAAAAGAAAGCGAGTTGAAGAAAGGAGCTCAGGGGCACTGTAATTCACAAACCTGCAGAGTTATAAATGACAGCTATCGTCCAAAAATATACTGAAGTAAGGCTGCCAAGAGGACTTGAAAGCGGAGCAGAATTGCAGGAAACCGATTTCAGGAGGTAGACTGGAATTGCATTGAAAGCATAGGAAAAGAGGCAGAACGTCCACAATGATGCACTTGGCCAAAAAGGACGTATGCGTTTTTTCCTGAATATATTCAGGAAAAAACGCATACGCCCTTTTTGGCCAACCAAGCAAGCTTGCAAAGGAAATCTGCACTACAATGAAGTCTCACTTCCCCCCGGTCAAAAGGGCCATCTGAAAAAAGTGTAAAATCCAGAAAGGCAACAGGCCATTGAGAACTGCGAGCCTTGTTATGCTGATGGGCGGGATGTAAATTGCCAACAACCACTTGGGAGAAATGTATGGTGTTTCCTGAAACATCTAAAAAACAGAGCAACAGAGCCTAGGGCACTTCCACTTATGGACCTATAGCTTAGGGAAATTAAAATCAAAAAGACACAGCCACCCCAAAGTTTGGAACGGCTCTGTTTACAAGAACCTCGTTTACAGTACAAGTTCAACATCGCAGAAAGTGAAAAATGGATAAAGAAGTTGTGGTATTCACTTACAAAGCAATGTCACTCAGCAATGAAATCTATGTCATCAGGCACTTAGCAGCACAATGAGTGGATTCAGGTATGATGATTCTAACTGAAATAAGTCACACAGAAAAAGAAACATCATAAGATATCAGTAATACACGGAATGGAAACTTGGCTACACAGGAACTGAATTACAGAACAGAACAGGGTCTCAAATTTAGAAAACCAACTTATGCTTGCTTAAGGGTAAAGGTGAGGTGGGGTGCTGCATAAAACCAGAGATTGAAATGAGCACAGATAAAGTTCGTTAAGCCAAATATGGTATAGACAAGAGCTACTCCTTGCTCAACGAAATGGACTCAACACCGCATATTAAACGCCTAAGAATGTACCTGACTAGTAAGTATCTTAAAACCTATGGATTGCTATGTCTCCGAAGGAGAATCAAGCATGTGTACAGGGGCATAAACGCAGCAGTGATAGGATTGGAGAGGTTCGGTGAGCAAATGAAGACCCTTTGAAGTCATATGGCATTGTACCCATTCCACGGGTTTCAACTACCCAGGTTTTAGGTATTCTTCCTTCAGCTAAAACATGCATGTGGAACCTAGAGTATGATCAACCATGTGATCGGGAGACGTGTTCAATATGTCTCAGTTTTCCTCCCCTGGTACTCGGGTGCAACATTCCAGACGCTTTACTAACACTCTCCCCACTTGGAGAGTCAGTCCCTTTAACCTCCTGTTTGGCCCAGTTTGCAATTTCTGTGGAAGATGAACAGGAATAGCGAGAACTAATGAGAGGCTAGCTGGAGGTGTCTGGATGGGCAAATTTAACTCTCATTTCCCACCAGGAAGAGGAATTAACCAAAGGCTCAGCGTGCCGTGCCAGAAGCAGATTAGGGCCTGAAGACATCCTGCGGTGTTGCGGCCAGGTCACAAGAAAGCGAGTTGAAGAAAGGAGCTCAGGGGCGCTGTAATTCACAATCCTGCAGAGTTATAAATGACAGCTATTGTCCAAAAATAGACTGAAGTAAGGCTGCCAAGAGGACTTGAAAGCGGGGCAGAATTACAGGAAACCGATTTCAGGAGGTAGACTGGAATTGCATTGAAAGCATAGGAAAAGAGGCAGAACGTCCACAATGATGCACTTGGCCAAAAAGGGCGTATGCGTTTTTTCCTGAATATATTCAGGAAAAAACGCATACGCCCTTTTTGGCCAACGAAGCAAACTTGCAAAGGAAATCTGCACTACAATGAAGTCTCACTTCTCCCCGGTCAAAAGGGCCATCTGAAAAAAGTGTAAAATCCAGAAAGGCAGGAAAGGCCATGGAGAACTGGGAGCCTTGTTATGCTGATGGGCGGAATGTAAATTGCCAACAGACACTCAGGAGAAGTGTATGGTGTTTACTGAAACATCTAAAAAACAAAGCAACAGAGCCTAGGGCACTTCCACTTATGGTCCTATAGCTTAGGGAAATTAAAATCAAAAAGACACAGCCACCCCAAAGTTTGGGACGCCTCTGTTTACAAGAACCTCGTTTACCGTACAAGTGCAATATCACAGAAAGTGAAAAATGCATAAAGAACTTGTGGTACTTACGTACAATGCAGTATCACTCAGCAATGAAATCTATGTCATCAGGCCCGTAGCAGCATCATGAGTGGATTCAGGTACGATGATTCTAACTGAAATAAGTCACACAGAAAAAGAAACATCATAAGATATCACTAATACACGGAATGTAAACTTGGCTACACAGGAACTGCATTCCAAAACAGAACAGGGTCTCAAATTTAGAAAACCAACTTATGCTTGCTTAAGGGGAAAGGTGAGTTGGGGTGCTGCATAAAACCAGAGATTGAAATGAGCACAGATAAAGTTCCTTAAGCCAAATATGGAATAGACAAGAGCTACTCCTTGCTCAACGAAATGGACACAAAACCCCATATTAAACGCCTAAGAATGCACCTGACTAGTACGTATCTCAAAACCTATGGATTGCTATGTCTCCAAAAGAGAATCAAGCATGTGTACAGGGGCATAAACGCAGCAGTGATAGGATTGGAGAGGTTCGTGAGCAAATGAAGACCCTTTGAAGTCATATTGCATGGTACCCATTCCACGGGTTTCAATTCTCCAGGTTTAAGGTATTCTTCCTTCAGCTAAAACATGCATGTGGAACCCAGAGTATGATCAACCATGTGAACGGGAGACGTGTTCAAATATGTCTCAGTTTTCCTCCCCTGGTACTCGGGTGCAACATTCCAGACGCTTTACTAACACTCTCCCGACTTGGAGAGTCAGTCCCTTTAACCTCCTGTTTGGCCCAGTTTGCAATTTCTGCGGAAGATGAACAGGAATAGCGAGAACCAATGAGAGGCTAGCTGGAGGTGTCTGGACGGGCAAATTTAACTCTCATTTCCCACCAGGAAGAGGAATTAACGAAAGGCTCAGCATGCCGGGCCGGAACCAGATTAGGGCCTGAAGCCATCCTGCGGTGTTGCGGCCAGGTCACAAGAAAGCGAGTTGAAGAAAGGAGCTCAGGGGCACTGCAATTCACAAACCAGCAGAGTTATAAATGACAGCTATCATCCAAAAATAGACTGAAGTAAGGCTGCCAAGAGGACTTGAAAGCGGGGCAGAACTGCAGGAAACCGATTTCAGGAGGTAGACGGGAATTGCATTGAAAGCATAGGAAAAGAGGCAGAACGTCCACAATGATGCACTTGGCCAAAAAGGGCGTATGCGTTTTTTCCTGAATATATTCAGGAAAAAACGCATACGCCCTTTTTGGCCAACCAAGCAAGCTTGCAAAGGAAATCTGCACTACAATGAAGTCTCACTTCCCCCTGGTCAAAAGGGCCATCTGAAAAAAGTGTAAAATCCAGAAAGGCAGGACAGGCCATGGAGAACTGGGAGCCTTGTTATGCTGATGGGCGGGATGTAAATTGCCAACAACCACTCGGGAGAAGTGTATGGTGTTTCCTGAAACATCTAAAAAACAAAGCAACAGAGCCTAGGGCACTTCCACTTATGGTCCTATAGCTTAGGGAAATTAAAATCAAAAAGACACAGCCACCCCAAAGTTTGGAACGGCTCTGTTTACAAGAACCTCATTTACAGTACAAGTTCAACATCGCAGAAATTGAAAAATGGATAAAGAAGTTGTGGTATTTACTTACAAAGCAATATCACTCAGCAATGAAATCTGTGTCATCAGGACCTTAGCAGCACAATGAGTGGATTCAGGTATGATGATTCTAACTGAAATAAGTCACACAGAAAAAGAAACATCATAAGATATCAGTAATACACGGAATGTAAACTTGGCTACACAGGAACTGAATTACAGAACAGAACAGGGTCTCAAATTTAGAAAACCAACTTATGCTTGCTTAAGGGGAAAGGTGAGTTGGGGTGCTGCATAAAACCAGAGATTGAAATGAGCACAGATAAAGTTCCTTAAGCCAAATATGGAATAGACAAGAGCTACTCCTTGCTCAACGAAATGGACTCAACACCTCATATTAAACGCCTAAGAATGTACCTGACTAGTAAGTATCTTAAAACCTATGGATTGCTATGTCTCCGAAAGAGACTCAAGCATGTGTACAGGGGCATAAACGCAGCAGTGATAGGATTGGAGAGGTTCGGTGAGCAAATGAAGACCCTTTGAAGTCATATTGCATGGTACCCATTCCACGGGTTTCACCTACCCAGGTTTAAGGTATTCTTCCTTCAGCTAAAAAATGCATGTGGAACCTAGAGTATGATCAACCATGTGATCGGGAGACGTGTTCAAATATGTCTCAGTTTTCGTACGCTGGTACTCGGGTGCAACATTCCAGACGCTTTACTAACACTCTCCCCACTTGGAGAGTCAGTCCCTTTAACCTCCTGTTTGGCCCAGTTTGCAATTTCTGTGGAAGATGAACAGGAATAGCGAGAACCAATGAGAGACTAGCTGGAGGTGTCTGGACGGGCAAATTTAACTCTCATTTCCCACCAGGAAGAGGAATTAACCAAAGGCTCAGCGTGCCGTGCCGGAACCAGATTAGGGCCTGAAGACATCCTGCGGTGTTGCGGCCAGGTCACAAGAAAGCGAGTTGAAGAAAGGAGCTCAGGAGCACTGTAATTCACAAACCTGCAGAGTTATAAATGACAGCTATCGTCCAAAAATAGACTGAAGTAAGGCTGCCAAGAGGACTTGAAAGCGGGGCAGAATTGCAGGAAACCGATTTCAGGAGGTAGACTGGAATTGCATTGAAAGCATAGGAAAAGAGGCAGAACGTCCACAATGATGCACTTGGCCAAAAAGGGCGTATGCGTTTTTTCCTGAATATATTCAGGAAAAAACGCATACGCCCTTTTTGGCCAACCAAGCAAGCTTGCAAAGGAAATCTGCACTACAATGAAGTCTCACTTCCCCCCGGTCAAAAGGGCCATCTGAAAAAAGTGTAAAATCCAGAAAGGCAGGACAGGCCTTGGAGAACTGGGAGCCTTGTTATGCTGATGGGCGGGATGTAAATTACCAACAGACACTCAGGAGAAGTGTATGGTGTTTCCTGAAACATCTAAAAAACAAAGCAACAGAGCCTAGGGCACTGCCACTTATGGTCCTATAGCTTAGGGAAATTAAAATCAAAAAGACACAGCCACCCCAAAGTTTGGGACGCCTCTGTTTACAAGAACCTCGTTTACAGTACAAGTTCAACATCGCAGAAATTGAAAAATGGATAAAGAAGTTGTGGTATTTACTTACAAAGCAATATCACTCAGCAATGAAATCT
This sequence comes from Stenella coeruleoalba, assembly GCF_951394435.1. NCBI lineage: Eukaryota > Metazoa > Chordata > Mammalia > Artiodactyla > Delphinidae > Stenella > Stenella coeruleoalba. Next base: position 7,148 of record NW_027646321.1, read on the forward strand.
GTGTCATCAGGACCTTAGCAGCACAATGAGTGGATTCAGGTATGATGATTCTAACTGACATAAGTCACACAGAAAAGGAAACATCATAAGATATCAGTAATACATGGAATGTAAACTTGGCTACACAGGAACTGAATTACAGAACAGAACAAGGTCTCAAATTTAGAAAACCAACTTATGCTTGCTTAAGGGGAAAGGTGAGTTGGGGTGCTGCATAAAACCAGAGATTGAAATGAGCACAGATAAAGTTCCTTAAGCCAAATATGGAATAGACAAGAGCTACTCCTTGCTCAATGAAATGGACTCAACAACCCATATTAAACGTCTAAGAATGTACCTGACTAGTAAGTATCTTAAAACCTATGGATTGCTATGTCTCTGAAAGAGAATCAAGCATGTGTACAGGGGCATAAACGCAGCAGTGATAGGATTGGAGAGGTTCGGTGAGCAAATGAAGACCCTTTGAAGTCATATTGCATGGTACCCATTCCACGGGTTTCAACTACCCAGGTTTTAGGTATTCTTCCTTCAGCTAAAACATGCATGTGGAACCGAAGTATGATCAACCATGTGAATGGGAGACGTGTTCAAATATGTCTCAGTTTTCCTCCCCTGGTACTCGGGTGCAACATTCCAGACGCTTTACTAACACTCTCCCCACTTGGAAAGTCAGCGCCTTTAACCTCCTGTTTGGCCCAGTTTGCAATTTCTGCGGAAGATGAACAGGAATAGCGAGAACCAATGAGAGGCTAGCTGGAGGTGTCTGGACGGGCAAATTTAACTCTCATTTCCCACCAGGAAGAGGAAATAACCAAAGGCTCAGCGTGCCGTGCCGGAACCAGATTAGGGCCTGAAGCCATCCTGCGGTGTTGCGGCCTGGTCACAAGAAAGCGAGTTGAAGAAAGAGCTCAGGGGCACTGTAATTCACAAACCTACAGAGTTATAAATGACAGCTATCGTCCAAAAATAGACTGAAGTAAGGCTGCCAAGAGGACTTGAAAGCGGGGCAGAATTGCAGGAAACCGATTTCAGGAGGTAGACTGGAATTGCATTGAAAGCATAGGAAAAGAGGCAGAACGTCCACAATGATGCACTTGGCCAAAAAGGGCGTATGCGGTTTTTCCTGAATATATTCAGGAAAAAACGCATACGCCCTTTTTGGCCAACCAAGCAAGCTTGCAAAGAAATCTGCACTACAATGAAGTCTCACTTCCCCCTGGTCAAAAGGGCCATCTGAAAAAAGTGTAAAATCCAGAAAGGCAGGACAGGCCATGGAGAACTGGGAGCCTTGTTATGCTGATGGGCGGGATGTAAATTGCCAACAACCACTCGGGAGAAGTCTATGGTGTTTCCTGAAACAACTAAAAAACAAAGCAACAGAACCTAGGGCACTTCCACTTATGGTCCTATAGCTTAGGGAAATTAAAATGAAAAAGACACAGCCACCCCAAAGTTTGGAACGGCTCTGTTTACAAGAGCCTCATTTACAGTACAAGTTCAACATCGCAGAAAGTGAAAAATGGATAAAGAAGTTGTGGTATTTACTTACAAAGCAATATCACTCAGCAATGAAATCTGTGTCATCAGGCCCTTAACAGCACAATGAGTGGATTCAGGTATGATGATTCTAACTGAAATAAGTCACACAGAAAAAGAAACATCATAAGATATCACTAATACAAGGAATGTAAACTTGGCTACACAGGAACTGAATTACAGAACAGAACAGGGTCTCAAATTTAGAAAACCAACTTATGCTTGCTTAAGGGGAAAGGTGAGTTGGGGTGCTGCATAAAACCAGAGATTGAAATGAGCACAGATAAAGTTCCTTAAGCCAAATATGGAATAGACAAGAGCTACTCCTTGCTCAACGAAATGGACTCAACACCGCATATTAAACGCCTAAGAATGTACCTGACTAGTAAGTATCTTAAAACCTATGGATTGCTATGTCTCCGAAAGAGAATCAAGCATGTGTACAGGGGCATAAACGCAGCAGTGATAGGATTGGAGAGGTTCGGTGAGCAAATGAAGACCCTTTGAAGTCATATTGCATGGTACCCATTCCACGGGTTTCACCTACCCAGGTTTAAGGTATTCTTCCTTCAGCTAAAAAATGCATGTGGAACCTAGAGTATGATCAACCATGTGATCGGGTGACGTGTTCAAATATGTCTCAGTTTTCGTACGCTGGTACTCGGGTGCAACATTCCAGACGCTTTAGTAACACTCTCCCCACTTGGAGAGTCAGTCCCTTTAACCTCCTGTTTGGCCCAGTTTGCAATTTCTGTGGAAGATGAACAGGAATAGCGAGAACCAATGAGAGACTAGCTGGAGGTGTCTGGACGGGCAAATTTAACTCTCATTTCCCACCAGGAAGAGGAATTAACCAAAGGCTCAGCATGCCGTGCCAGAACCAGATTAGGGCCTGAAGCCATCCTGCGGTGTTGCGGCCAGGTCACAAGAAAGCGAGTTGAAGAAAGAGCTCAGGGGCACTGTAATTCACAAACCTGCAGAGTTATAAATGACAGCTATCGTCCAAAAATAGACTGAAGTAAGGCTGCCAAGAGGACTTGAAAGCGGGGCAGAATTGCAGGAAACCGATTTCAGGAGGTAGACTGGAATTGCATTGAAAGCATAGGAAAAGAGGCAGAACGTCCACAATGATGCACTTGGCCAAAAAGGGCGTATGCGTTTTTTCCTGAATATATTCAGGAAAAAACGCATACGCCCTTTTTGGCCAACCAAGCAAGCTTGCAAAGGAAATCTGCACTACAATGAAGTCTCACTTCCCCCCGGTCAAAAGGGCCATCTGAAAAAAGTGTAAAATCCAGAAAGGCAGGACAGACCATGGAGAACTGGGAGCCTTGTTATGCTGATGGGCGGGATGTAAATTACCAACAGACACTCAGGAGAAGTGTATGGTGTTTCCTGATACATCTAAAAAACAAAGCAACAGAGCCTAGGGCACTGCCACTTATGGTCTTATAGCTTAGGGAAATTAAAATCAAAAAGACACAGCCACCCCAATGTTTGGGACGCCTCTGTTTACAAGAACCTCGTTTACAGTACAAGTTCAACATCGCAGAAATTGAAAAATGGATAAAGAAGTTGTGGTATTTACTTACAAAGCAATATCACTCAGCAATGAAATCTGTGTCATCAGGCCCTTAGCAGCACAATGAGTGGATTCAGGTATGATGATTCTAACTGAAATAAGTCACACAGAAACAGAAACATCATAAGATATCAGTAATACACGGAATGTAAACTTGGCTACACAGGAACTGAATTACAGAACAGAACAGGGTCTCAAATTTAGAAAACCAATTTATGCTTGCTTAAGGGGAAAGGTGAGTTGGGGTGCTGCATAAAACCAGAGATTGAAATGAGCACAGATAAAGTTCCTTAAGCCAAATATGGAATAGACAAGAGCTACTCCTTGCTCAACAAAATGGACTCAACACCCCATATTAAACGCCTAGGAATGTACCTGACTAGTAAGTATCTTAAAACCTATGGATTGCTATGTCTCCGAAAGAGAATCAAGCATGTGTACAGGGGCATAAACGCAGCAGTGATACGATTGGAGAGGTTCGGTGAGCAAATGAAGACCCTTTGAAGTCATATTGCATGGTACCCATTCCACGGGTTTCAACTACCCAGGTTTTAGGTATTCTTCCTTCAGCTAAAACATGCATGTGGAACCCAAGTATGATCAACCATGTGAATGGGAGACGTGTTCAAATATGTCTCAGTTTTCCTCCCCTGGAACTCGGGTGCAACATTCCAGACGCTTTACTAACACTCTCCCCACTTGGAAAGTCAGCGCCTTTAACCTCCTGTTTGGCCCAGTTTGCAATTTCTGCGGAAGATGAACAGGAATAGCGAGAACCAATGAGAGGCTAGCTGGAGGTGTCTGGACGGGCAAATTTAACTCTCATTTCCCACCAGGAAGAGGAAATAACCAAAGGCTCAGTGCGCCGTGCCGGAACCAGATTAGGGCCTGAAGCCATCCTGCAGTGTTGCGGCCAGCTCAAAAGAAAGCGAGTTGAAGAAAGGAGCTCAGGGGCACTGTAATTCACAAACCTGCAGAGTTATAAATGACAGCTATCGTCCAAAAATAGACTGAAGGAAGGCTGCCAAGAGGACTTGAAAGCGGGGCAGAATTTCAGGAAACCGATTTCAGGAGGTAGACTGGAATTGCATTGAAAGCATAGGAAAAGAGGCAGAACGTCCACAATGATGCACTTGGCCAAAAAGGGCGTATGCGTTTTTTCCTGAATATATTCAGGAAAAATCGCATACGCCCTTTTTGGCCAACCAAGCAAGCTTGCAAAGGAAATCTGCACTACAATGAAGTCTCACTTCCCCCCGGTCAAAAGGGCCATCTGAAGAAAGTGTAAAATCCAGAAAGGCAGGACAGGCCATGGAGAACTGGGAGCCTTGTTATGCTGATGGGCGGGATGTAAATTACCAACAGACACTCAGGAGAAGTGTATGGTGTTTCCTGAAACATCTAAAAAACAAAGCAACAGAGCCTAGGGCACTGCCACTTATGGTCTTATAGCTTAGGGAAATTAAAATCAAAAAGACACAGCCACCCCAATGTTTGGGACGCCTCTGTTTACAAGAACCTCGTTTACAGTACAAGTTCAACATCGCAGAAATTGAAAAATGGATAAAGAAGTTGTGGTATTTACTTACAAAGCAATATCACTCAGCAATGAAATCTGTGTCATCAGGCCCTTAGCAGCACAATGAGTGGATTCAGGTATGATGATTCTAACTGAAATAAGTCACACAGAAACAGAAACATCATAAGATATCAGTAATACACGGAATGTAAACTTGGCTACACAGGAACTGAATTACAGAACAGAACAGGGTCTCAAATTTAGAAAACCAATTTATGCTTGCTTAAGGGGAAAGGTGAGTTGGGGTGCTGCATAAAACCAGAGATTGAAATGAGCACAGATAAATTTCCTTAAGCCAAATATGGAATAGACAAGAGCTACTCCTTGCTCAACAAAATGGACTCAACACCCCATATTAAACGCCTAGGAATGTACCTGACTAGTAAGTATCTTAAAACCTATGGATTGCTATGTCTCCGAAAGAGAATCAAGCATGTGTACAGGGGCATAAACGCAGCAGTGATACGATTGGAGAGGTTCGGTGAGCAAATGAAGACCCTTTGAAGTCATATTGCATGGTACCCATTCCACGGGTTTCAACTACCCAGGTTTTAGGTATTCTTCCTTCAGCTAAAACATGCATGTGGAACCCAAGTATGATCAACCATGTGAATGGGAGACGTGTTCAAATATGTCTCAGTTTTCCTCCCCTGGAACTCGGGTGCAACATTCCAGACGCTTTACTAACACTCTCCCCACTTGGAAAGTCAGCGCCTTTAACCTCCTGTTTGGCCCAGTTTGCAATTTCTGCGGAAGATGAACAGGAATAGCGAGAACCAATGAGAGGCTAGCTGGAGGTGTCTGGATGGGCAAATTTAACTCTCATTTCCCACCAGGAAGAGGAAATAACCAAAGGCTCAGTGCGCCGTGCCGGAACCAGATTAGGGCCTGAAGCCATCCTGCAGTGTTGCGGCCAGCTCAAAAGAAAGCGAGTTGAAGAAAGGAGCTCAGGGGCACTGTAATTCACAAACCTGCAGAGTTATAAATGACAGCTATCGTCCAAAAATAGACTGAACGAAGGCTGCCAAGAGGACTTGAAAGCGGGGCAGAATTTCAGGAAACCGATTTCAGGAGGTAGACTGGAATTGCATTGAAAGCATAGGAAAAGAGGCAGAACGTCCACAATGATGCACTTGGCCAAAAAGGGCGTATGCGTTTTTTCCTGAATATATTCAGGAAAAATCGCATACGCCCTTTTTGGCCAACCAAGCAAGCTTGCAAAGGAAATCAGCACTACAATGAAGTCTCACTTCCCCCCGGTCAAAAGGGCCATCTGAAAAAAGTGTAAAATCCAGAAAGGCAGGACAGGCCATGGAGAACTGGGGGCATTGTTATGCTGATGGGCGGGATGTAAATTACCAACAGACACTCAGGAGAAGTGTATGGTGTTTCCTGAAACATCTAAGAAACAAAGCAACAGAACCTAGGGCACTTCCACTTATGGACCTATAGCTTAGGGAAATTAAAATCAAAAAGACACAGCCACCCCAAAGTTTGGAACGGCTCTGTTTACAAGAACCTCGTTTACAGTACAAGTTCAACATCACAGAAAGTGAAAAATGGATAAAGAAGTTGTGGTATTTACTTACAAAGCAATATCACTCAGCAATGAAATCTGTGTCATCAGGCCCTTAGCAGCACAATGAGTGGATTCAGGTATGATGATTCTAACTGAAATAAGTCACACAGAAAAAGAAACATCATAAGATATCAGAAATACACGGAATGTAAACTTGGCTACACAGGAACTGAATTACAGAACAGAACAGGTTCTCAAATTTAGAAAACCAACTTATGCTTGCTTAAGGGGAAAGGTGAGTTGGGGTGCTGCATAAAACCAGAGATTGAAATGAGCACAGATAAAGTTCCTTAAGCCAAATATGGAATAGACAAGAGCTACTCCTTGCTCAACGAAATGGACTCAACACCCCATATTAAACGCCTAAGAATGTACCTGACTAGTAAGTATCTTAAAACCTATGGATTGCTATGTCTCCGAAAGAGAATCAAGCATGTGTACAGGGGCATAAACGCAGCAGTGATACGATTGGAGAGGTTCGGTGAGCAAATGAAGACCCTTTGAAGTCATATTGCATGGTACCCATTCCACGGGTTTCAACTACCCAGGTTTTAGGTATTCTTCCTTCAGCTAAAACATGCATGTGGAACCCAAGTATGATCAACCATGTGAATGGGAGACGTGTTCAAATATGTCTCAGTTTTCCTCCCCTGGAACTCGGGTGCAACATTCCAGACGCTTTACTAACACTCTCCCCACTTGGAAAGTCAGCGCCTTTAACCTCCTGTTTGGCCCAGTTTGCAATTTCTGCGGAAGATGAACAGGAATAGCGAGAACCAATGAGAGACTAGCTGGAGGTGTCTGGACGGGCAAATTTAACTCTCATTTCCCACCAGGAAGAGGAAATAACCAAAGGCTCAGTGCGCCGTGCCGGAACCAGATTAGGGCCTGAAGCCATCCTGCAGTGTTGCGGCCAGCTCAAAAGAAAGCGAGTTGAAGAAAGGAGCTCAGGGGCACTGTAATTCACAAACCTGCAGAGTTATAAATGACAGCTATCGTCCAAAAATAGACTGAAGTAAGGCTGCCAAGAGGACTTGAAAGCGGGGCAGAATTTCAGGAAACCGATTTCAGGAGGTAGACTGGAATTGCATTGAAAGCATAGGAAAAGAGGCAGAACGTCCACAATGATGCACTTGGCCAAAAAGGGCGTATGCGTTTTTTCCTGAATATATTCAGGAAAAATCGCATACGCCCTTTTTGGCCAACCAAGCAAGCTTGCAAAGGAAATCTGCACTACAATGAAGTCTCACTTCCCCCCGGTCAAAAGGGCCATCTGAAAAAAGTGTAAAATCCAGAAAGGCAGGACAGGCCATGGAGAACTGGGAGCCTTGTTATGCTGATGGGCGGGATGTAAATTACCAACAGACACTCAGGAGAAGTGTATGGTGTTTCCTGAAACATCTAAAAAACAAAGCAACAGAACCTAGGGCACTTCCACTTATGGTCCTATAGCTTAGGGAAATTAAAATCAAAAAGACACAGCCACCCCAAAGTTTGGAACGGCTCTGTTTACAAGAACCTCGTTTACAGTACAAGTTCAACATCACAGAAAGTGAAAAATGGATAAAGAAGTTGTGGTATTTACTTACAAAGCAATATCACTCAGCAATGAAATCTGTGTCATCAGGCCCTTAGCAGCACAATGAGTGGATTCAGGTATGATGATTCTAACTGAAATAAGTCACACAGAAAAAGAAACATCATAAGATATCAGAAATACACGGAATGTAAACTTGGCTACACAGGAACTGAATTACAGAACAGAACAGGTTCTCAAATTTAGAAAACCAACTTATGCTTGCTTAAGGGGAAAGGTGAGTTGGGGTGCTGCATAAAACCAGAGATTGAAATGAGCACAGATAAAGTTCCTTAAGCCAAATATGGAATAGACAAGAGCTACTCCTTGCTCAACGAAATGGACTCAACACCGCATATTAAACGCCTAAGAATGTACCTGACTAGTAAGTATCTTAAAACCTATGGATTGCTATGTCTCCGAAAGAGAATCAAGCATGTGTACAGGGGCATAAACGCAGCAGTGATAGGATTGGAGAGGTTCGGTGAGCAAATGAAGACCCTTTGAAGTCATATTGCATTGTACCCATTCCATGGTTTTCAACTACCCAGGTTTTAGGTATTCTTCCTTCAGCTAAAACATGCATGTGGAACCCAGAGTATGATCAACCATGTGATCGGGAGACGTGTTCAAATATGTCTCAGTTTTCGTACCCTGGTACTCGGGTGCAACATTCCAGACGCTTTACTAACACTCTCCCCACTTGGAGAGTCAGTCCCTTTAACCTCCTGTTTGGCCCAGTTTGCAATTTCTGTGGAAGATGAACAGGAATAGCGAGAACCAATGAGAGACTAGCTGGAGGTGTCTGCATGGGCAAATTTAACTCTCATTTCCCACCAGGAAGAGGAATTAACCAAAGGCTCAGCGTGCCGTGCCAGAACCAGATTAGGGCCTGAAGCCATCCTGCGGTGTTGCTGCCAGGTCACAAGAAAGCGAGTTGAAGAAAGGAGCTCAGGGGCACTGTAATTCACAAACCTGCAGAGTTATAAATGACAGCTATCGTCCAAAAATATACTGAAGTAAGGCTGCCAAGAGGACTTCAAAGCGGGGCAGAATTACAGGAAACCGATTTCAGGAGGTAGACTGGAATTGCATTGAAAGCATAGGAAAAGAGGCAGAACGTCCACAATGATGCACTTGGCCAAAAAGGGCGTATGCGTTTTTTCCTGAATATATTCAGGAAAAAACGCATACGCCCTTTTTGGCCAACCAAGCAAACTTGCAAAGGAAATCTGCACTACAATGAAGTCTCACTTCCCCCCGGTCAAAAGGGCCATCTGAAAAATGTGTAAAATCCAGAAAGGCAGGACAGGCCATGGAGAACTGGGAGCCTTGTTATGCTGATGGGCGGGATGTAAATTGCCAACAGACACTCAGGAGAAGTGTATGGTGTTTCCTGAAACATCTAAAAAACAAAGCAACAGAGCCTAGGGCACTTCCACTTATGGTCCTATAGCTTAGGAAAATTAAAATCAAAAAGACACAGCAACCCCAAAGTTTGGGACGCCTCCATTTACAAGAACCTCGTTTACCATACAAGTTCAATATCACAGAAAGTGAAAAATGGATAAAGAACTTGTGGTACTTACGTACAATGCAGTATCACTCAGCAATGAAATCTATGTCATCAGGCCCATAGCAGCATAATGAGTGGATTCAGGTACGATGATTCTAACTGAAATAAGTCACACAGAAAAAGAAACATCATAAGATATCAGTAATACACGGAATGTAAACTTGGCTACACAGGAACTGAATTACAGAACAGAACAGGGTCTCAAATTTAGAAAACCAACTTATGCTTGCTTAAGGGGAAAAGTGAGTTGGGGTGCTGCATAAAACCAGAGATTGAAATGAGCACAGATAAAGTTCCTTAAGCCAAATATGGAATAGACAAGAGCTACTCCTTGCTCAACGAAATGGACTCAACACCGCATATTAAACGCCTAAGAATGTACCTGACTAGTAAGTATCTTAAAACCTATAGATTGCTATGTCTCCGAAAGAGAATCAAGCATGTGTACAGGGGCATAAACGCAGCAGTGATAGGATTGGAGAGGTTCGGTGAGCAAATGAAGACCCTTTGAAGTCATATTGCATGGTACCCATTCCACGGGTTTCAACTACCCAGGTTTTAGGTATTCTTCCTTCAGCTAAAACATGCATGTGGAACCCAGAGTATGATCAACCATGTGATCGGGAGACGTGTTCAAATATGTCTCAGTTTTCCTCCCCTGGTACTCGGGTGCAACATTCCAGACGCTTTACTAACACTCTCCCCACTTGGAGAGTCCGCGCCTTTAACCTCCTGTTTGGCCCAGTTTGCAATTTCTGCGGAAGATGAACAGGAATAGCGAGAACCAATGAGAGGCTAGCTGCAGGTGTCTGGACGGGCAAATTTAACTCTCATTTCCCACCAGGAAGAGGAATTAACCAAAGGCTCAGCATGCCGGGCCGGAACCAGATTAGGGCCTGAAGCCATCCTTTGGTGTTGCGGCCAGGTCACAAGAAAGCGAGTTGAAGAAAGGAGCTCAGGGGCACTGTAATTCACAAACCTGCAGAGTTGTAAATGACAGCTATCGTCCAAAAATAGACTGAAGTAAGGCTGCCAAGAGGACTTGAAAGCGGGGCAGAATTGCAGGAAACCGATTTCAGGAGGTAGACTGGAATTGCATTGAAAGCATAGGAAAAGAGGCAGAACGTCCACAATGATGCACTTGGCCAAAAAGGGCGTATGCGTTTTTTCCTGAATATATTCAGGAAAAAACGCATACGCCCTTTTTGGCCAACCAAGCAAGCTTGCAATGGAAATCTGCACTACAATGAAGTCTCACTTCCCCCCGGTCAAAAGGGCCATCTGAAAAAAGTGTAAAATCCAGAAAGGCAGGACAGGCCATGGAGAACTGGGAGCCTTGTTATGCTGATGGGCGGGATGTAAATTGCCAACAGACACTCGGGAGAAGTGTATGGTGTTTCCTGAAACATCTAAAAAACAAAGCAAGAGAGCCTAGGGCACTTCCACTTATGGTCCTATAGCTTAGGGAATTTAAAATCAAAAAGACACAGCCACCCCAAAGTTTCGAAAGGCTCTGTTTACAAGAACCTCGTTTACAGTACAAATTCAACATCGCAGAAAGTGAAAAATGGATAAAAAAGTTGTGGTATTTACTTACAAAGCAATATCACTCAGCAATGAAATCTGTGTCATCAGGCCCTTAGCAGCACAATGAGTGGATTCAGGTATGATGATTCTAACTGAAATAAGTCACACAGAAAAAGAAACATCATAACATATCAGTAATACACGGAATGTAAACTTGGCTACACAGGAACTGAAATACAGAACAGAACAGGGTCTCAAATTTAGAAAACCAACTTATGCTTGCTTAAGGGGAAAGGTGAGTTGGGGTGCTGCATAAAACCAGAGATTGAAATGAGCACAGATAAAGTTCCTTAAGCCAAATATGGAATAGACAAGAGCTACTCCTTGCTCAACAAAATGGACTCAACACCGCATATTAAACGCCTAAGAATGTACCTGACTAGTAAGTATCTTAAAACCTATTGATTGCTATGTCTCCGAAAGAGAATCAAGCATGTGTACAGGGGCATGAACGCAGCAGTGATAGGATTGGAGAGGTTCGGTGAGCAAATGAAGACCCTTTGAAGTCATATTGCATGGTACCCATTCCACGGGTTTCAACTACCCAGGTTTTAGGTATTCTTCCTTCAGCTAAAACATGCATGTGGAACCCAGAGTATGATCAACCATGTGATCGGGAGACGTGTTCAAATATGTCTCAGTTTTCCTCCCCTGGTACTCGGGTGCAACATTCCAGACGCTTTACTAACACTCTCCCCACTTGGAGAGTCAGCGCCTTTAACCTCCTGTTTGGCCCAGTTTGCAATTTCTGCGGAAGATGAACAGGAATAACGAGAACCAATGAGAGACTAGCTGGAGGTGTCTGGACGGGCAAATTTAACTCTCATTTCCCACCAGGAAGAGGAAATAACCAGAGGCTCAGCGTGCCGTGCCGGAACCAGATTAGGGCGTGAAGCTATCCTGCGGTGTTGCGGCCAGCTCACAAGAAAGCGAGTTGAAGAAAGGAGCTCAGGGGCACTGTAATTCACAAACCTGCAGAGTTATAAATGACAGCTATCGTCCAAAAATAGACTGAAGTAAGGCTGCCAAGAGGACTTGAAAGCGGGGCAGAATTGCAGGAAACCGATTTCAGGAGGTAGACTGGAATTGCATTGAAAGCATAGGAAAAGAGGCAGAACGTCCACAATGATGCACTTGGCCAAAAAGGGCGTATGCGTTTTTTCCTGAATATATTCAGGAAAAAACGCATACGCACTTTTTGGCCAACCAAGCAAGCTTGCAAAGGAAATCTGCACTACAATGAAGTCTCACTTCCCCCCGGTCAAAAGGGCCATCTGAAAAAAGTGTAAAATCCAGAAAGGCAGGACAGGCCATGGAGAACAGGGAGCCTTGTTATGCTGATGGGCGGGATGTAAATTGCCAACAACCACTCGGGAGAAGTGTATGGTGTTTCCTGAAACATCTAAAAAACAAAGCAACAGAACCTAGGGCACTGCCACTTATGGTCCTATAGCTTAGGGAAATTAAAATCAAAAAGACACAGCCACCCCAAAGTTTGGAACGGCTCTGTTTACAAGAACCTCGTTTCCCGTACAAGTTCAACATCGCAGAAAGTGAAAAATAGATAAAGAAGTTGTGGTATTTACTTACAAAGCAATATCACTCAGCAATGAAATCTGTGTCATCAGGCCCTTAGCAGCACAATGAGTGGATTCAGGTATGATGATTCTAACTGAAATAAGTCACACAGAAAAAGAAACATCATAAGATATCAGTAATACACGGAATGTAAACTTGGCTACACAGGAACTGAATTACAGAACAGAACAGGGTCTAAAATTTAGAAAACCAACTTATGCTTGCTTAAGCGTAAAGGTGAGTTGGGGTGCTGCATAAAACCAGAGATTGAAATGAGCACAGATAAAGTTCCTTAAGCCAAATATGGAATAGACAAGAGCTACTCCTTGCTCAACGAAATGGACTCAACACCTCATATTAAACGCCTAAGAATGTACCTGACTAGTAAGTATCTTAAAACCTATGGATTGCTATGTCTCCAAAAGAGAATCAAGCATGTGTACAGGGGCATAAACGCAGCAGTGATAGGATTGGAGAGGTTCGGTGAGAAAATGAAGACCCTTTGAAGTCATATTGCATGGTACCCATTCCACGGCTTTCACCTACCCAGGTTTAAGGTATTCTTCCTTCAGCTAAAACATGCATGTGGAACCTAGAGTATGATCAACCATGTGATCAGGAGACGTGTTCAAATATGTCTCAGTTTTCGTACCCTGGTACTCGGGTGCAACATTCCAGACGCTTTACTAACACTCTCCCGACTTGGAGAGTCAGTCCCTTTAACCTCCTGTTTGGCCCAGTTTGCAATTTCTGCGGAAGATGAACAGGAATAGCGAGAACCAATGAGAGACTAGCTGGAGGTGTCTGAACGGGCAAATTTAACTCTCATTTCCCACCAGGAAGAGGAAATAACCAAAGGCTCAGCATGCCGTACCGGAACCAGATTAGGGCCTGAAGCCATTCTGCGTTGTTGCAGCCAGCTTAAAAGAAAGCGAGTTGAAGAAAGGAGCTCAGGGGCACTGTAATTCACAAACCTGCAGAGTTATAAATGACAGCTATCGTCCAAAAATAGACTGAAGTAAGGCTGCCAAGAGGACTTGAAAGCGGGGCAGAATTGCAGGAAACCGATTTCAGGAGGTAGACTGGAATTGCATTGAAAGCATAGGAAAAGAGGCAGAACGTCCACAATGATGCACTTGGCCAAAAAGGGCGTATGCGTTTTTTCCTGAATATATTCAGGAAAAAACGCATACGCCCTTTTTGGCCAACCAAGCAAGCTTGCAAAGGAAATCTGCACTGCAATGAAGTCTCACTTCCCCCCGGTCAAAAGGGCCATCTGAAAAAAGTGTAAAATCTAGAAAGGCAGGACAGGCCATGGAGAACTGGGAGCCTTGTTATGCTGATGGGCGGGATGTAAATTGCCAACAACCACTCGGGAGAAGTGTATGGTGTTTCCTGAAACATCTAAAAAACAAAGCAACAGAACCTAGTGCACTTCCACTTATGGTCCTATAGCTTAGGGAAATTAAAATCAAAAAGACACAGCCACCCCAAAGTTTGGAATGGCTCTGTTTACAAGAACCTCGTTTACCGTACAAGTTCAACATCGCAGAAAGTGAAAAATGGATAAAGAATTTGTGGTATTCACTTACAAAGCAATATCACTCAGCAATGAAATCTATGTCATCAGGCCCTTAGCAGCACAATGAGTGGATTCAGGTATGATGATTCTAACTGAAATAAGTCACACAGAAAAAGAAACATCATAAGATATCAGTAATACACGGAATGGAAACTTGGCTACACAGGAACTGAATTACAGAACAGAACAGGGTCTCAAATTTAGAAAACCAACTTATGCTTGCTTAAGTGTAAAGGTGAGTTGGGGTGCTGCATAAAACCAGAGATTGAAATGAGCACAGATAAAGTTCCTTAAGCCAAATATGGAATAGACAAGAGCTACTCCTTGCTCAACGAAATGGACTCAACACCGCAAATTAAACGCCTAAGAATGTACCTGACTAGTAAGTATCTTAAAACCTATGGATTGCTATGTCTCCGAAAGAGAATCAAGCATGTGTACAGGGGCATAAACGCAGCAGTGATAGGATTGGAGAGGTTCGGTGAGCAAATAAAGACCCTTTGAAGTCATATTGCATGGTACCCATTCCACGGGCTTCACCTACCCAGGTTTAAGGTATTCTTCCTTCAGCTAAAACATGCATGTGGAACCTAGAGTATGATCAACCATGTGATCGGGAGACGTGTTCAAATATGTCTCAGTTTTCGTACCCTGGTACTCGGGTGCAACATTCCAGACGCTTTACTAACACTCTCCCGACTTGGAGAGTCAGTCCCTTTAACCTCCTGTTTGGCCCAGTTTGCAATTTCTGCGGAAGATGACAAGGAATAGCGAGAACCAATGAGAGACTAGCTGGAGGTGTCTGGACGGGCAAATTTAACTCTCATTTCCCACCAGGATGAGGAATTAACCAAAGGCTCAGCATGCCGTGCCGGAACCAGATTAGGGCCTGAAGACATCCTGCGGTGTTGCGGCCAGGTCACAAGAAAGCGAGTTGAAGAAAGGAGCTCAGGGGCACTGTAATTCACAAACCTGCAGAGTTATAAATGACAGCTATCGTCCAAAAATATACTGAAGTAAGGCTGCCAAGAGGACTTGAAAGCGGGGCAGAATTGCAGGAAACCGATTTCAGGAGGTAGACTGGAATTGCATTGAAAGCATAGGAAAAGAGGCAGAATGTCCACAATGATGCACTTGGCCAAAAAGGGCGTATGCGTTTTTTCCTGAACATATTCAGGAAAAAACGCATACGCACTTTTTGGCCAACCAAGCAAACTTGCAAAGGAAATCTGCACTACAATGAAGTCTGACTTCCCCCCGGTCAAAAGGGCCATCTGAAAAAAGTGTAAAATCCAGAAAGGCAGGACAGGCCATGGAGAACTGGGAGCCTTGTTATGCTGATGGGCGGGATGTAAATTGCCAACAGACACTCGGGAGAAGTGTATGGTGTTTCCTGAAACATCTAAAAAACAAAGCAACAGATCCTAGGTCACTTCCACTTATGGTCCTATAGCTTAGGGAAATTGAAATCAAAAAGACACAGCCACCCCAAAGTTTAGAACGGCTCTGTTTACAAGAACCTCGTTTACAGTACAAGTTCAACATCGCAGAAAGTGAAAAATGGATAAAGAAGTTGTGGTATTTACTTACAAAGCAATATCACTCAGCAATGAAATCTATGTCATCAGGCCCTTAGCAGCACAATGAGTGGATTCAGTTATGATGATTCTAACTGAAATAAGTCACACAGAAAAAGAAACATCATAAGATATCAGTAATACACGGAATTTAAACTTGGCTACACAGGAACTGAATTACAGAACAGAACAGGGTCTCAAATTTAGAAAACCAACTTATGCTTGCTTAAGGGGAAAGGTGAGTTGGGGTGCTGCATAAAACCAGAGATTGAAATGAGCACAGATAAAGTTCCTTAAGCCAAATATGGAATAGACAAGAGCTACTCCATGCTCAACGAAATGGACTCAACACCGCATATTAAACGCCTAAGAATGTACCTGACTAGTAAATATCTTAAAACCTATGGACTGCTATGTCTCCGAAAGAGAATCAAGCATGTGTACAGGGGCATAAACGCAGCAGTGATAGGATTGGAGAGGTTCGGTGAGCAAATGAAGACCCTTTGAAGTCATATTGCATGGTACCCATTCCACGGGTTTCACCTACCCAGGTTTAAGGTATTCTTCCTTCAGCTAAAACATGCATGTGGAACCTAGAGTATGATCAACCATGTGATCGGGAGACGTGTTCAAATATGTCTCAGTTTTCGTACCCTGGTACTCGGGTGCAACATTCCAGACGCTTTACTAACACTCTCCCAACTTGGAGAGTCAGTCCCTTTAACCTCCTGTTTGGCACAGTTTGCAATTTCTGCGGAAGACGAACAGGAATAGCGAGAACCAATGAGAGGCTAGCTGGAGGTGTCTGGACGGGCAAATTTAACTCTCATTTCCCACCAGGAAGAGGAAATAACCAAAGGCTCAGCATGCCGTACCGGAACCAGATTAGGGCTTGAAGCCATTCTGCGTTGTTGCGGCCAGCTCAAAAGAAAGCGAGTTGAAGAAAGGAGCTCAGGGGCACTGTAATTCACAAACCTGCAGAGTTATAAATGACAGCTATCATCCAAAAATAGACTGAAGTAAGGCTGCCAAGAGGACTTGAAAGCGGGGCAGAATTGCAGGAAACCGATTTCAGGAGGTAGACTGGAATTGCATTGAAAGCATAGGAAAAGAGACAGAACGTCCACAATGATGCACTTGGCCAAAAAGGGCGTATGCGTTTTTTCCTGAATATATTCAGGAAAAAACGCATACGCCCTTTTTGGCCAACCAAGCAAGCTTGCAAAGGAAATCTGCACTACAATGAAGTCTCACTTCCCCCCGGTCAAAAGGGCCATCTGAAAAAAGTGTAAAATCCAGAAAGGCAGGACAGGCCATGGAGAACTGGGAGCCTTGTTATGCTGATGGGCGGGATGTAAATTGCCAACAGACACTCAGGAGAAGTGTATGGTGTTTCCTGAAACATCTAAAAAACAAAGCAACAGAGCCTAGGGCACTGCCACTTATGGTCCTATAGCTTAGGGAAATTAAAATCAAAAAGACACAGCCACCCCAAAGTTTGGGACGCCTCTGTTTACAAGAACCTCGTTTACAGTACAAGTTCAACATCGCAGAAAGTGAAAAATGGATAAAGAAGTTGTGGTATTTACTTACAAAGCAATATCACTCAGCAATGAAATCTGTGTCATCAGGCCCTTAGCAGCACAATGAGTGGATTCAGGTATGATGATTCTAACTGAAATAAGTCACACAGAAAAAGAAACATCATAAGATATCAGAAATACACGGAATGTAAACTTGGCTACACAGGAACTGAATTACAGAACAGAACAGGTTCTCAAATTTAGAAAACCAACTTATGCTTGCTTAAGGGGAAAGGTGAGTTGGGGTGCTGCATAAAACCAGAGATTGAAATGAGCACAGATAAAGTTCCTTAAGCCAAATATGGAATAGACAAGAGCTACTCCTTGCTCAACGAAATGGACTCAACACCGCATATTAAACGCCTAAGAATGTACCTGACTAGTAAGTATCTTAAAACCTATGGATTGCTATGTCTCCGAAAGAGAATCAAGCATGTGTACAGGGGCATAAACGCAGCAGTGATAGGATTGGAGAGGTTCGGTGAGCAAATGAAGACCCTTTGAAGTCATATTGCATTGTACCCATTCCATGGTTTTCAACTACCCAGGTTTTAGGTATTCTTCCTTCAGCTAAAACATGCATGTGGAACCCAGAGTATGATCAACCATGTGATCGGGAGACGTGTTCAAATATGTCTCAGTTTTCGTACCCTGGTACTCGGGTGCAACATTCCAGACGCTTTACTAACACTCTCCCCACTTGGAGAGTCAGTCCCTTTAACCTCCTGTTTGGCCCAGTTTGCAATTTCTGTGGAAGATGAACAGGAATAGCGAGAACCAATGAGAGACTAGCTGGAGGTGTCTGCATGGGCAAATTTAACTCTCATTTCCCACCAGGAAGAGGAATTAACCAAAGGCTCAGCGTGCCGTGCCAGAACCAGATTAGGGCCTGAAGCCATCCTGCGGTGTTGCGGCCAGGTCACAAGAAAGCGAGTTGAAGAAAGGAGCTCAGGGGCACTGTAATTCACAAACCTGCAGAGTTATAAATGACAGCTATCGTCCAAAAATATACTGAAGTAAGGCTGCCAAGAGGACTTCAAAGCGGGGCAGAATTACAGGAAACCGATTTCAGGAGGTAGACTGGAATTGCATTGAAAGCATAGGAAAAGAGGCAGAACGTCCACAATGATGCACTTGGCCAAAAAGGGCGTATGCGTTTTTTCCTGAATATATTCAGGAAAAAACGCATACGCCCTTTTTGGCCAACCAAGCAAACTTGCAAAGGAAATCTGCACTACAATGAAGTCTCACTTCCCCCCGGTCAAAAGGGCCATCTGAAAAAAGTGTAAAATCCAGAAAGGCAGGACAGGCCATGGAGAACTGGGAGCCTTGTTATGCTGATGGGCGGGATGTAAATTGCCAACAGACACTCAGGAGAAGTGTATGGTGTTTCCTGAAACATCTAAAAAACAAAGCAACAGAGCCTAGGGCACTTCCACTTATGGTCCTATAGCTTAGGAAAATTAAAATCAAAAAGACACAGCAACCCCAAAGTTTGGGACGCCTCCATTTACAAGAACCTCGTTTACCATACAAGTTCAATATCACAGAAAGTGAAAAATGGATAAAGAACTTGTGGTACTTACGTACAATGCAGTATCACTCAGCAATGAAATCTATGTCATCAGGCCCATAGCAGCATAATGAGTGGATTCAGGTACGATGATTCTAACTGAAATAAGTCACACAGAAAAAGAAACATCATAAGATATCAGTAATACACGGAATGGAAACTTGGCTACACAGGAACTGAATTACAGAACAGAACAGGGTCTCAAATTTGAAAACCAACTTATGCTTGCTTAAGGGGAAAAGTGAGTTGGGGTGCTGCATAAAACCAGAGATTGAAATGAGCACAGATAAAGTTCCTTAAGCCAAATATGGAATAGACAAGAGCTACTCCTTGCTCAACGAAATGGACTCAACACCGCATATTAAACGCCTAAGAATGTACCTGACTAGTAAGTATCTTAAAACCTATAGATTGCTATGTCTCCGAAAGAGAATCAAGCATGTGTACAGGGGCATAAACGCAGCAGTGATAGGATTGGAGAGGTTCGGTGAGCAAATGAAGACCCTTTGAAGTCATATTGCATGGTACCCATTCCACGGGTTTCAACTACCCAGGTTTTAGGTATTCTTCCTTCAGCTAAAACATGCATGTGGAACCCAGAGTATGATCAACCATGTGATCGGGAGACGTGTTCAAATATGTCTCAGTTTTCCTCCCCTGGTACTCGGGTGCAACATTCCAGACGCTTTACTAACACTCTCCCCACTTGGAGAGTCCGCGCCTTTAACCTCCTGTTTGGCCCAGTTTGCAATTTCTGCGGAAGATGAACAGGAATAGCGAGAACCAATGAGAGGCTAGCTGCAGGTGTCTGGACGGGCAAATTTAACTCTCATTTCCCACCAGGAAGAGGAATTAACCAAAGGCTCAGCATGCCGGGCCGGAACCAGATTAGGGCCTGAAGCCATCCTGCGGTGTTGCGGCCAGGTCACAAGAAAGCGAGTTGAAGAAAGGAGCTCAGGGGCACTGTAATTCACAAACCTGCAGAGTTATAAATGACAGCTATCGTCCAAAAATAGACTGAAGTAAGGCTGCCAAGAGGACTTGAAAGCGGGGCAGAATTGCAGGAAACCGATTTCAGGAGGTAGACTGGAATTGCATTGAAAGCATAGGAAAAGAGGCAGAACGTCCACAATGATGCACTTGGCCAAAAAGGGCGTATGCGTTTTTTCCTGAATATATTCAGGAAAAAACGCATACGCCCTTTTTGGCCAACCAAGCAAGCTTGCAAAGGAAATCTGCACTACAATGAAGTCTCACTTCCCCCCGGTCAAAAGGGCCATCTGAAAAAAGTGTAAAATCCAGAAAGGCAGGACAGGCCATGGAGAACTGGGAGCCTTGTTATGCTGATGGGCGGGATGTAAATTGCCAACAGACACTCGGGAGAAGTGTATGGTGTTTCCTGAAACATCTAAAAAACAAAGCAAGAGAGCCTAGGGCACTTCCACTTATGGTCCTATAGCTTAGGGAATTTAAAATCAAAAAGACACAGCCACCCCAAAGTTTCGAAAGGCTCTGTTTACAAGAACCTCGTTTACAGTACAAATTCAACATCGCAGAAAGTGAAAAATGGATAAAAAAGTTGTGGTATTTACTTACAAAGCAATATCACTCAGCAATGAAATCTGTGTCATCAGGCCCTTAGCAGCACAATGAGTGGATTCAGGTATGATGATTCTAACTGAAATAAGTCACACAGAAAAAGAAACATCATAACATATCAGTAATACACGGAATGTAAACTTGGCTACACAGGAACTGAAATACAGAACAGAACAGGGTCTCAAATTTAGAAAACCAACTTATGCTTGCTTAAGGGGAAAGGTGAGTTGGGGTGCTGAATAAAACCAGAGATTGAAATGAGCACAGATAAAGTTCCTTAAGCCAAATATGGAATAGACAAGAGCTACTCCTTGCTCAACTAAATGGACTCAACACCGCATATTAAACGCCTAAGAATGTACCTGACTAGTAAGTATCTTAAAACCTATTGATTGCTATGTCTCCGAAAGAGAATCAAGCATGTGTACAGGGGCATGAACGCAGCAGTGATAGGATTGGAGAGGTTCGGTGAGCAAATGAAGACCCTTTGAAGTCATATTGCATGGTACCCATTCCACGGGTTTCAACTACCCAGGATTTAGGTATTCTTCCTTCAGCTAAAACATGCATGTGGAACCCAGAGTATGATCAACCATGTGATCGGGAGATGTGTTCAAATATGTCTCAGTTTTCCTCCCCTGGTACTCGGGTGCAACATTCCAGACGCTTTACTAACACTCTCCCCACTTAGAGAGTCAGCGCCTTTAACCTCCTGTTTGGCCCAGTTTGCAATTTCTGCGGAAGATGAACAGGAATAACGAGAACCAATGAGAGACTAGCTGGAGGTGTCTGGACGGGCAAATTTAACTCTCATTTCCCACCAGGAAGAGGAAATAACCAGAGGCTCAGCGTGCCGTGCCGGAACCAGATTAGGGCGTGAAGCTATCCTGCGGTGTTGCGGCCAGCTCACAAGAAAGCGAGTTGAAGAAAGGAGCTCAGGGGCACTGTAATTCACAAACCTGCAGAGTTATAAATGACAGCTATCGTCCAAAAATAGACTGAAGTAAGGCTGCCAAGAGGACTTGAAAGCGGGGCAGAATTGCAGGAAACCGATTTCAGGAGGTAGACTGGAATTGCATTGATAGCATAGGAAAAGAGGCAGAACGTCCACAATGATGCACTTGGCCAAAAAGGGCGTATGCGTTTTTTCCTGAATATATTCAGGAAAAAACGCATACGCACTTTTTGGCCAACCAAGCAAGCTTGCAAAGGAAATCTGCACTACAATGAAGTCTCACTTCCCCCCGGTCAAAAGGGCCATCTGAAAAAAGTGTAAAATCCAGAAAGGCAGGACAGGCCATGGAGAACAGGGAGCCTTGTTATGCTGATGGGCGGGATGTAAATTGCCAACAACCACTCGGGAGAAGTGTATGGTGTTTCCTGAAACATCTAAAAAACAAAGCAACAGAACCTAGGGCACTGCCACTTATGGTCCTATAGCTTAGGGAAATTAAAATCAAAAAGACACAGCCACCCCAAAGTTTGGAACGGCTCTGTTTACAAGAACCTCGTTTCCCGTACAAGTTCAACATCGCAGAAAGTGAAAAATAGATAAAGAAGTTGTGGTATTTACTTACAAAGCAATATCACTCAGCAATGAAATCTGTGTCATCAGGCCCTTAGCAGCACAATGAGTGGATTCAGGTATGATGATTCTAACTGAAATAAGTCACACAGAAAAAGAAACATCATAAGATATCAGTAATACACGGAATGTAAACTTGGCTACACAGGAACTGAATTACAGAACAGAACAGGGTCTAAAATTTAGAAAACCAACTTATGCTTGCTTAAGCGTAAAGGTGAGTTGGGGTGCTGCATAAAACCAGAGATTGAAATGAGCACAGATAAAGTTCCTTAAGCCAAATATGGAATAGACAAGAGCTACTCCTTGCTCAACGAAATGGACTCAACACCTCATATTAAACGCCTAAGAATGTACCTGACTAGTAAGTATCTTAAAACCTATGGATTGCTATGTCTCCGAAAGAGAATCAAGCATGTGTACAGGGGCATAAACGCAGCAGTGATAGGATTGGAGAGGTTCGGTGAGAAAATGAAGACCCTTTGAAGTCATATTGCATGGTACCCATTCCACGGCTTTCACCTACCCAGGTTTAAGGTATTCTTCCTTCAGCTAAAACATGCATGTGGAACCTAGAGTATGATCAACCATGTGATCAGGAGACGTGTTCAAATATGTCTCAGTTTTCGTACCCTGGTACTCGGGTGCAACATTCCAGACGCTTTACTAACACTCTCCCGACTTGGAGAGTCAGTCCCTTTAACCTCCTGTTTGGCCCAGTTTGCAATTTCTGCGGAAGATGAACAGGAATAGCGAGAACCAATGAGAGACTAGCTGGAGGTGTCTGAACGGGCAAATTTAACTCTCATTTCCCACCAGGAAGAGGAATTAACCAAAGGCTCAGCGTGCCGTGCCGGAACCAGATTAGGGCCTGAAGCCATCCTGCGGTGTTGCGGCCAGCTCAAAAGAAAGCGAGTTGAAGAAAGGAGCTCAGGGGCACTGTAATTCACAAACCTGCAGAGTTATAAATGACAGCTATCGTCCAAAAATAGACTGAAGTAAGGCTGCCAAGAGGACTTGAAAGCGGGGCAGAATTGCAGGAAACCGATTTCAGGAGGTAGACTGGAATTGCATTGAAAGCATAGGAAAAGAGGCAGAACGTCCACAATGATGCACTTGGCCAAAAAGGGCGTATGCGTTTTTTCCTGAATATATTCAGGAAAAAACGCATACGCCCTTTTTGGCCAACCAAGCAAGCTTGCAAAGGAAATCTGCACTGCAATGAAGTCTCACTTCCCCCCGGTCAAAAGGGCCATCTGAAAAAAGTGTAAAATCTAGAAAGGCAGGACAGGCCATGGAGAACTGGGAGCCTTGTTATGCTGATGGGCGGGATGTAAATTGCCAACAACCACTCGGGAGAAGTGTATGGTGTTTCCTGAAACATCTAAAAAACAAAGCAACAGAACCTAGTGCACTTCCACTTATGGTCCTATAGCTTAGGGAAATTAAAATCAAAAAGACACAGCCACCCCAAAGTTTGGAATGGCTCTGTTTACAAGAACCTCGTTTACCGTACAAGTTCAACATCGCAGAAAGTGAAAAATGGATAAAGAATTTGTGGTATTCACTTACAAAGCAATATCACTCAGCAATGAAATCTATGTCATCAGGCCCTTAGCAGCACAATGAGTGGATTCAGGTATGATGATTCTAACTGAAATAAGTCACACAGAAAAAGAAACATCATAAGATATCAGTAATACACGGAATGGAAACTTGGCTACACAGGAACTGAATTACAGAACAGAACAGGGTCTCAAATTTAGAAAACCAACTTATGCTTGCTTAAGTGTAAAGGTGAGTTGGGGTGCTGCATAAAACCAGAGATTGAAATGAGCACAGATAAAGTTCCTTAAGCCAAATATGGAATAGACAAGAGCTACTCCTTGCTCAACGAAATGGACTCAACACCGCAAATTAAACGCCTAAGAATGTACCTGACTAGTAAGTATCTTAAAACCTATGGATTGCTATGTCTCCGAAAGAGAATCAAGCATGTGTACAGGGGCATAAACGCAGCAGTGATAGGATTGGAGAGGTTCGGTGAGCAAATAAAGACCCTTTGAAGTCATATTGCATGGTACCCATTCCACGGGCTTCACCTACCCAGGTTGAAGGTATTCTTCCTTCAGCTAAAACATGCATGTGGAACCTAGAGTATGATCAACCATGTGATCGGGAGACGTGTTCAAATATGTCTCAGTTTTCGTACCCTGGTACTCGGGTGCAACATTCCAGACGCTTTACTAACACTCTCCCGACTTGGAGAGTCAGTCCCTTTAACCTCCTGTTTGGCCCAGTTTGCAATTTCTGCGGAAGATGACAAGGAATAGCGAGAACCAATGAGAGACTAGCTGGAGGTGTCTGGACGGGCAAATTTAACTCTCATTTCCCACCAGGATGAGGAATTAACCAAAGGCTCAGCATGCCGTGCCGGAACCAGATTAGGGCCTGAAGACATCCTGCGGTGTTGCGGCCAGGTCACAAGAAAGCGAGTTGAAGAAAGGAGCTCAGGGGCACTGTAATTCACAAACCTGCAGAGTTATAAATGACAGCTATCGTCCAAAAATATACTGAAGTAAGGCTGCCAAGAGGACTTGAAAGCGGGGCAGAATTGCAGGAAACCGATTTCAGGAGGTAGACTGGAATTGCATTGAAAGCATAGGAAAAGAGGCAGAACGTCCACAATGATGCACTTGGCCAAAAAGGGCGTATGCGTTTTTTCCTGAATATATTCAGGAAAAAACGCATACGCCCTTTTTGGCCAACCAAGCAAGCTTGCAAAGGAAATCTGCACTACAATGAAGTCTCACTTCCCCCCGGTCAAAAGGGCCATCTGAAAAAAGTGTAAAATCCAGAAAGGCAGGACAGGCCATGGAGAACTGGGAGCCTTGTTATGCTGATGGGCGGGATGTAAATTGCCAACAGACACTCAGGAGAAGTGTATGGTGTTTCCTGAAACATCTAAAAAACAAAGCAACAGAGCCTAGGGCACTGCCACTTATGGTCCTATAGCTTAGGGAAATTAAAATCAAAAAGACACAGCCACCCCAAAGTTTGGGACGCCTCTGTTTACAAGAACCTCGTTTACAGTACAAGTTCAACATCGCAGAAAGTGAAAAATGGATAAAGAAGTTGTGGTATTTACTTACAAAGCAATATCACTCAGCAATGAAATCTATGTCATCAGGCCCTTAGCAGCACAATGAGTGGATTCAGGTATGATGATTCTAACTGAAATAAGTCACACAGAAAAAGAAACATCATAAGATATCAGTAATACACGGAATGTAAACTTGGCTACACAGGAACTGAATTACAGAACAGAACAGGGTCTCAAATTTAGAAAACCAACTTATGCTTGCTTAAGGGGAAAGGTGAGTTGGGGTGCTGCATAAAACCAGAGATTGAAATGAGCACAGATAAAGTTCCTTAAGCCAAATATGGAATAGACAAGAGCTACTCCATGCTCAACGAAATGGACTCAACACCGCATATTAAACGCCTAAGAATGTACCTGACTAGTAAGTATCTTAAAACCTATGGATTGCTATGTCTCCGAAAGAGAATCAAGCATGTGTACAGGGGCATAAACGCAGCAGTGATAGGATTGGAGAGGTTCGTGAGCAAATGAAGACCCTTTGATGTCATATTGCATGGTACCCATTCCACGGGTTGCACCTACCCAGGTTTAAGGTATTCTTCCTTCAGCTAAAACATGCATGTGGAACCTAGAGTATGATCAACCATGTGATCGGGAGACGTGTTCAAATATGTCTCAGTTTTCGTACCCTGGTATTCGGGTGCAACATTCCAGACGCTTTACTACCACTCTCCCGACTTGGAGAGTCAGTCCCTTTAACCTCCTGTTTGGCCCAGTTTGCAATTTCTGTGGAAGATGAACAGGAATAGCGAGAACCAATGAGAGACTAGCTGGAGGTGTCTGGATGGGCAAATTTAACTCTCATTTCCCACCAGGAAGAGGAATTAACCAAAGGCTCAGCGTGCCGTGCCAGAACCAGATTAGGGCCTGAAGACATCCTGCGGTGTTGCGGCCAGGTCACAAGAAAGCGAGTTGAAGAAAGGAGCTCAGGGGCACTGTAATTCACAAACCTGCAGAGTTATAAATGACAGCTATCGTCCAAAAATAGACTGAAGTAAGGCTGCCAAGAGGACTTGAAAGCGGGGCAGAATTGCAGGAAACCGATTTCAGGAGGTAGACTGGAATTGCATTGAAAGCATAGGAAAAGAGGCAGAACGTCCACAATGATGCACTTGGCCAAAAGGGGCGTATGCGTTTTTTCCTGAATATATTCAGGAAAAAACGCATACGCCCTTTTTGGCCAACCAAGCAAGCTTGCAAAGGAAATCAGCACTGCAATGAAGTCTCACTTCCCCCCGGTCAAAAGGGCCATCTGAAAAAAGTGTAAAATCCAGAAAGGCAGGACAGGCCATGGAGAACTGGGAGCCTTGTTATGCTGATGGGCGGGATGTAAATTGCCAACAACCACTCGGGAGAAGTGTATGGTATTTCCTGAAACATCTAAAAAACAAAGCAACAGAACCTAGGGCACTTCCACTTATGGTCCTATAGCTTAGGGAAATTAAAATCAAAAAGACACAGCCACCCCAAAGTTTGGAACGGCTCTGTTTACAAGAACCTCGTTTCCCGTACAAGTTCAACATCGCAGAAAGTGAAAAATGGATAAAGAAGTTGTGGTATTCACTTACAAAGCAATATCACTCAGCAATGAAATCTATGTCATCAGGCCCTTAGCAGCACAATGAGTGGATTCAGGTATGATGATTCTAACTGAAATAAGTCAACAGAAAAAGAAACATCATAAGATATCAGTAATACACGGAATGGAAACTTGGCTACACAGGAACTGAATTACAGAACAGAACAGGGTCTCAAATTTAGAAAACCAACTTATGCTTGCTTAAGTGTAAAGGTGAGTTGGGGTGCTGCATAAAACCAGAGATTGAAATGAGCACAGATAAAGTTCCTTAAGCCAAATATGGAATAGACAAGAGCTACTCCTTGCTCAACGAAATGGACTCAACACGGCATATTAAACGCCTAAGAATGTACCTGACTAGTAAGTATCTTAAAACCTATGGATTGCTATGTCTCCGAAAGAGAATCAAGCATGTGTACAGGGACATAAACGCAGCAGTGATAGGATTGGAGAGGTTCGGTGAGCAAATGAAGACCCTTTGAAGTCATATTGCATGGTACCCATTCCACGGGCTTCACCTACCCAGGTTTAAGGTATTCTTCCTTCAGCTAAAACATGCATGTGGAACCTAGAGTATGATCAACCATGTGATCGGGAGACGTGTTCAAATATGTCTCAGTTTTCGTACCCTGGTACTCGGGTGCAACATTCCAGACACTTTACTAACACTCTCCCGACTTGGAGAGTCAGTCCCTTTAACCTCCTGTTTGGCCCAGTTTGCAATTTCTGCGGAAGATGAACAGGAATAGCGAGAACCAATGAGAGACTAGCTGGAGGTGTCTGGACGGGCAAATTTAACTCTCATTTCCCACCAGGAAGAGGAATTAACCAAAGGCTCAGCGTGCCGTGCCGGAACCAGATTAGGGCCTGAAGACATCCTGCGGTGTTGCGGCCAGGTCACAAGAAAGCGAGTTGAAGAAAGGAGCTCAGGGGCACTGTAATTCACAAACCTGCAGAGTTATAAATGACAGCTATCGTCCAAAAATAGACTGAAGTAAGGCTGCCAAGAGGACTTGAAAGCGGGGCAGAATTGCAGGAAACCGATTTCAGGAGGTAGACTGGAATTGCATTGAAAGCATAGGAAAAGAGGCAGAACGTCCACAATGATGCACTTGGCCAAAAAGGGCGTATGCCTTTTTTCCTGAACATATTCAGGAAAAAACGCATACGCCCTTTTTGGCCAACCAAGCAAACTTGCAAAGGAAATCTGCACTACAATGAAGTCTGACTTCCCCCCGGTCAAAAGGGCCATCTGAAAAAAGTGTAAAATCCAGAAAGACAGGACAGGCCATGGAGAACTGGGAGCCTTGTTATGCTGATGGGCGGGATGTAAATTGCCAACAGACACTCGGGAGAAGTGTATGGTGTTTCCTGAAACATCTAAAAAACAAAGCAACAGAGCCTAGGGCACTTCCACTTATGGTCCTATAGCTTAGGGAAATTAAAATCAAAAAGACACAGCCACCCCAAAGTTTGGAACGGCTCTGTTTACAAGAACCTCGTTTACAGTACAAGTTCAACATAACAGAAAGTGAAAAATGGATAAAGAAGTTGTGGTATTTAATTACAAAGCAATATCACTCAGCAATGAAATCTATGTCATCAGGCCCTTAGCAGCACAATGAGTGGATTCAGGTACGATGATTCTAACTGAAATAAGTCACACAGAAAAAGAAACATCATAAGATATCAGTAATACACGGAATGTAAACTTGGCTACACAGGAACTGAATTACAGAACAGAACAGGGTCTCAAATTTAGAAAACCAACTTATGCTTGCTTAAGGGGAAAGGTGAGTTAGGGTGCTGCATAAAACCAGAGATTGAAATGAGCACAGATAAAGTTCCTTAAGCCAAATATGGAATAGACAAGAGCTACTCCTTGCTCAACGAAATGGACTCAACACCGCATATTAAACGCCTAAGAATGTACCTGACTAGTAAGTATCTTAAAACCTATGGATTGCTATGTCTCCGAAAGAGAATCAAGCATGTGTACAGGGGCATAAACGCAGCAGTGATAGGATTGGAGAGGTTCGGTGAGAAAATGAAGACCCTTTGAAGTCATATTGCATGGTACCCATTACACGGGTTTCAACTACCCAGGTTTAAGGTATTCTTCCTTCAGCTAAAACATGCATGTGGAACCTAGATTATGATCAACCATGTGATCGGGAGACGTGTTCAAATATGTCTCAGTTTTCGTACCCTGGTACTCGGGTGCAACATTCCAGACACTTTACTAACACTCTCCCGACTTGGAGAGTCAGTCCCTTTAACCTCCTGTTTGGCCCAGTTTGCAATTTCTGCGGAAGATGAACAGGAATAGCGAGAACCAATGAGAGACTAGCTGGAGGTGTCTGGACGGGCAAATTTAACTCTCATTTCCCACCAGGAAGAGGAATTAACCAAAGGCTCAGCGTGCCGTGCCGGAACCAGATTAGGGCCTGAAGCCATCCTGCGGTGTTGCGGCCAGCTCACAAGAAAGCGAGTTGAAGAAAGGAGCTCAGGGGCACTGTAATTCACAAACCTGCAGAGTTATAAATTTCAGCTATCGTCCAAAAATAGACTGAAATAAGGCTGCCAAGAGGACTTGAAAGCGGGGCAGAATTGCAGGAAACCGATTTCAGGAGGTAGACTGGAATTGCATTGAAAGCATAGGAAAAGAGGCAGAACGTCCACAATGATGCACTTGGCCAAAAAGGGCGTATGCGTTTTTTCCTGAATATATTCAGGAAAAAACGCATACGCCCTTTTTGGCCAACCAAGCAAGCTTGCAAAGGAAATCTGCACTACAATGAAGTCTCACTTCCCCCCGGTCAAAAGGGCCATCTGAAAAAAGTGTAAAATCCAGAAAGGCAGGACAGGCCATGGAGAACTGGGAGCCTTGTTATGCTGATGGGCGGGATGTAAATTGCCAACAACCACTCGGGAGAAGTGTATGGTGTTTCCTGAAACATCTAAAATACAAAGCAACAGAGCCTAGGGCACTTCCACTTATGGTCCTATAGCTTAGGGAATTTAAAATCAAAAAGACACAGCCACCCCAAAGTTTGGAACGGCTCTGTTTACAAGAACCTTGTTTACAGTACAAGTTCAACAATCGCAGAAAGTGAAAAATGGATAAAGAAGTTGTGGTATTTACTTACAAAGCAATATCACTCAGCAATGAAATCTGTGTCATCAGGGCCTTAGCAGCACAATGAGTGGATTCAGGTATGATGATTCTAACTGAAATAAGTCACACAGAAAAAGAAACATCATAAGATATCAGTAATACACGGAATGTAAACTTGGCTACACAGGAACTGAATTAGAGAACAGAACAGGGTCTCAAATTTAGAAAACCAACTTATGCTTGCTTAAGGGGAAAGGTGAGTTGGGGTGCTGCATAAAACCAGAGATTGAAATGAGCACAGATAAAGTTCCTTAAGCCAAATATGGAATTGACAAGAGCTACTCCTTGCTCAACGAAATGGACTCAACACCGCATATTAAACGCCTAAGAATGTACCTGACTAGTAAGTATCTTAAAACCTATGGATTGCTATGTCTCCGAAAGAGAATCAAGCATGTGTACAGGGGCATAAACGCAGCAGTGATAGGATTGGAGAGGTTCGGTGAGCAAATGAAGACCCTTTGAAGTCATATTGCATGGTACCCATTCCACGGGTTTCAACTACCCAGATTTTAGGTATTCTTCCTTCAGCTAAAACATGCATGTGGAACCCAGAGTATGATCAACCATGTGAACGGGAGACGTGTTCAAATATGTCTCAGTTTTCCTCCCCTGGTACTCGGGTGCAACATTCCAGACGCTTTACTAACACTCTCCCCACTTGGAGAGTCAGCGCCTTTAACCTCCTGTTTGGCCCAGTTTGCAATTTCTGTGGAAGATGAACAGGAATAGCGAGAACCAATGAGAGGCTAGCTGGAGGTGTCTGGACGGGCAAATTTAACTCTCATTTCCCACCAGGAAGACGAATTAACCAAAGGCTCAGTGTGCCGTACCGGAACCAGATTAGGGCCGGAAGCCATCCTGCGGTGTTGCGGCCAGCTCACAAGAAAGCGAGTTGAAGAAAGGAGCTCAGGGGCACTGTAATTCACAAACCTGCAGAGTTATAAATGACAGCTATCGTCCAAAAATAGACTGAAGTAAGGCTACCAAGAGGACTTGAAAGCGGGGCAGAATTGCAGGAAACCGATTTCAGGAGGTAGACTGGAATTGCATTGAAAGCATAGGAAAAGAGGCAGAACGTCCACAATGATGCACTTGGCCAAAAAGGGCATATGCGTTTTTTCCTGAATATATTCAGGAAAAAACGCATACGCCCTTTTTGGCCAACCAAGCAAGCTTGCAAAGGAAATCTGCACTACAATGAAGTCTCACTTTCCCCCGGTGAAAAGGGCCATCTGAAAAAAGTGTAAAATCCAGAAAGGCAGGACAGTCCATTGAGACCTGGGAGCCTTGTTATGCTGATGGGCGGGATGTAAATTGCCAACAGACACTCGGGAGAAGTGTATGGTGTTTCCTGAAACATCTAAGAAACAAAGCAACAGAGCCTAGGGCACTTCCACTTATGGTCCTATAGCTTAGGGAAATTAAAATCAAAAAGACACAGCCACCCCAAAGTTTGGAACGGCTCTGTTTACAAGAACCTCGTTTACAGTACAAGTTCAACATCACAGAAAGTGAAAAATGGATAAAGAAGTTGTGGTATTTACTTACAAAGCAATATCACTCAGCAATGAAATCTATGTCATCAGGCCCTTAGCAGCACAATGAGTGGATTCAGGTACGATGATTCTAACTGAAATAAGTCACACAGAAAAAGAAACATCATAAGATATCAGTAATACACGGAATGTAAACTTGGCTACACAGGAACTGAATTACAGAACAGAACAGGGTCTCAAATTTAGAAAACCAACTTATGCTTGCTTAAGGGGAAAGGTGAGTTGGGGTGCTGCATAAAACCAGAGATTGAAATGAGCACAGATAAAGTTCCTTAAGCCAAATATGGAATAGACAAGAGCTACTCCTTGCTCAACGAAATGGACTCAACACCGCATATTAAACGCCTAAGAATGTACCTGACTAGTAAGTATCTTAAAACCTATGGATTGCTATGTCTCCGAAAGAGAATCAAGCATGTGTACAGGGGCATAAACGCAGCAGTGATAGGATTGGAGAGGTTCGGTGAGCAAATGAAGACCCTTTGAAGTCATATTGCATGGTACCCATTCCACGGGTTTCAACTACCCAGGTTTAAGGTATTCTTCCTTCAGCTAAAACATGCATGTGGAACCTAGATTATGATCAACCATGTGATCGGGAGACGTGTTCAAATATGTCTCAGTTTTCATACCCTGGTACTCGGGTGCAACATTCCAGACGCTTTACTAACACTCTCCCGACTTGGAGAGTCAGTCCCTTTAACCGCCTGTTTGGCCCAGTTTGCAATTTCTGCGGAAGATGAACGGAATAGCGAGAACCAATGAGAGGCTAGCTGGAGGTGTCTGGACGGGCAAATTTAACTCTCATTTCCCACCAGGAAGAGGAAATAACCAAAGGCTCAGTGTGCCGTGCCGGAACCAGATTAGGGCCTGAAGCCATCCTGCGGTGTTGCGGCCAGCTCACAAGAAAACGAGTTGAAGAAAGGAGCTCAGGGGGACTGTAATTCACAAACCTGCAGAGATATAAATGACAGCTATCGTCCAAAAATAGACTGAAGTAAGGCTGCCAAGAGGACTTGAAAGCGGGGCAGAATTGCAGGAAACCGATTTCAGGAGGTAGACTGGAATTGCATTGAAATCATAGGAAAAGAGGCCGAACGTCCACAATGATGCACTTGGCCAAAAAGGGCGTATGCGTTTTTTCCTGAATATATTCAGGAAAAAACGCATACGCCCTTTTTGGCCAACCAAGCAAGCTTGCAAAGGAAATCTGCACTACAATGAAGTCTCACTTCCCCCCGGTCAAAAGGGCCATCTGAAAAAAGTGTAAAATCCAGAAAGTCAGGACAGGCCATGGAGGATTGGGAGCCTTGTTTTGCTGATGGGCGGGATGTAAATTGCCAACAACCACTCGGGAGAAGTGTATGGTGTTTCCTGAAACATCTAAAAAACAAAGCAACAGAGCCTAGGGCACTTCCACTTATGGTCCTATAGCTTAGGGAAATTAAAATGAAAAAGACACAGCCACCCCAAAGTTTGGAACGGCTCTGTTTACAAGAACCTCGTTTACAGTACAAGTTCAACATCGCAGAAAGTGAAAAATGGATAAAGAAGTTGTGGTATTTACTTACAAAGCAATATCACTCAGCAATGAAATCTGTGTCATCAGGCCCTTAGCAGCACAATAAGTGGATTCAGGTATAATGATTGTAACTGAAATAAGTCACACAGAAAAAGAAACATCATAAGATATCAGTAATACACGGAATGTAAACTTGGCTACACAGGAACTGAATTACAGAACAGAACAGGGTCTCAAATTTAGAAAACCAACTTATGCTTGCTTAAGGGGAAAGGTGAGTTGCGGTGCTGCATAAAACCAGAGATTGAAATGAGCACAGATAAATTTCCTTAAGCCAAATATGGAATAGACAAGAGCTACTCCTTGCTCAACGAAATGGACTCAAGACCGCATATTAAACGCCTAAGAATGTACCTGACTAGTAAGTATCTTAAAACATATAGATTGCTATGTCTCCGAAAGAGAATCAAGCATGCGTACAGGGGCATAAATGCAGCAGTGATAGGATTGGAGAGGTTCAGTGAGCAAATGAAGACCCTTTGAAGTCATATTGCATGGTACCCATTCCACGGGTTTCACCTACCCAGATTTTAGGTATTCTTCCTTCAGCTAAAACATGCATGTGGAACCCAGAGTATGATCAACCATGTGATCAGGAGACGTGTTCAAATACGTCTCAGTTTTCCTCACCTGGTACTCGGGTGCAACATTCCAGACGCTTTACTACCACTCTCCCCACTTGGAGAGTCAGTCCCTTTAACCTCCTGTTTGGCCCAGTTTGCAATTTCTGCGGAAGATGAACAGGAATAGCGAGAACCAATGAGAGGTTAGCTGGAGGTGTCTGGACGGGCAAATTTAACTCTAATTTCCCACCAGGAAGAGGAATTAACCAAAGGCTCAGCGTGCCATGCCAGAACCAGATTAGGGCCTGAAGACATCCTGCGGTGTTGCGGCCAGGTCACAAGAAAGCGAGTTGAAGAAAGGAGCTCAGGGGCACTGTAATTCACAAACCTGCAGAGTTATAAATGACAGCTATCGTCCAAAAATAGACTGAAGTAAGGCTGCCAAGAGGACTTGAAAGCGGGGCAGAATTGCAGGAAACCGATTTCAGGAGGTAGACTGGAATTGCATTGAAAGCATAGGAAAAGAGGCAGAACGTCCACAATGATGCACTTGGCCAAAAAGGGCGTATGCGTTTTTTCCTGAATATATTCAGGAAAAAACGCATACGCCCTTTTTGGCCAAACAAGCAAACTTGCAAAGGAAATCTGCACTACAATGAAGTCTCACTTCCCCCCGGTCAAAAGGGCCATCTGAAAAAAGTGTAAAATCCAGAAAGGCAGGACAGGCCATGGAGAACTGGGAGCCTTGTTATGCTGATGGGCGGGATGTAAATTGCCAACAGCCACTCTGGAGAAGTGTATGGTGTTTCCTGAAACATCTAAAAAACAAAGCAACAGAGCCTAGGGCACTTCCACTTATGGTCCTATAGCTTAGGGAAATTAAAATCAAAAAGACACAGCCACCCCAAAGTTTGGGACGGCTCTGTTTACAAGAACCTCGTTTACGGTACAAGTTCAATATCGCAGAAAGTGAAAAATGGATAAAGAACTTGTGGTACTTACGTACAATGCAATATCACTCAGCAATGAAATCTATGTAATCAGGCCCGTAGCAGCACAATGAGTGGATTCAGGTATGATGATTCTAACTGAAATAAGTCACACAGAAAAAGAAACATCATAAGATATCACTAATACACGGAATGGAAACTTGGCTACACAGGAACTGAATTACAGAACAGAACAGGGTCTCAAATTTAGAAAACCAACTTATGCTTGCTTAAGGGGAAAGGTGAGTTGGGGTGCTGCATAAAACCAGAGATTGAAATGAGCACAGATAAAGTTCCTTAAGCCAAATATGGAATAGACGAGCTACTCCTTGCTCAACGAAATGGACTCAACACCGCATATTAAACGCCTAAGAATGTACCTGACTAGTAAGTATCTTAAAACCTATGGATTGCTATGTCTCCGAAAGAGAATCAAGCATGTGTACAGGGGCATAAACGCAGCAGTGATAGGATTGGAGAGGTTCGGTGAGCAAATGAAGACCCTTTGAAGTCATATTGCATGGTACCCATTCCACGGGTTTCAACTACCCAGGTTTAAGGTATACTTCCTTCAGCTAAAACATGCATGTGGAACCCAGAGTATGATCATCCGTGTGAACGGGAGACGTGTTCAAATATGTCTCAGTTTTCCTCCCGTGGTACTCAGATGCAACATTCCAGACGCTTTACTAACACTCTCCCGACTTGGAGAGTCAGCGCCTTTAACCTCCTGTTTGGCCCAGTTTGCAATTTCTGCGGAAGATGAACAGGAATAGCGAGAACCAATGAGAGACTAGCTGGAGGTGTCTGGACGGGCAAATTTAACTCTCATTTCCCAATAGGAAGAGGAATTAACCAAAGGCTCAGCGTGCCGTGCCGGAACCAGATTAGGGCCTGAAGCCATCCTGCGCTGTTGCGGCCAGCTCACAAGAAAGCGAGTTGAAGAAAGAGCTCAGGGGCACTGTAATTCACAAACCTGCAGAGTTATAAATGACAGCTATCGTCCAAAAATATACTGAAGTAAGGCTGCCAAGAGGACTTGAAAGTGGGGCAGAATTGCAGGAAACCGATTTCAGGAGGTAGACTGGAATTGCATTGAAAGCATAGGAAAAGAGGCAGAACGTCCACAATGATGCACTTGGCCAAAAAGGGCGTATGCGTTTTTTCCTGGGAAAAAACGCATACGCCCTTTTTGGCCAACCAAGCAAGCTTGCAAAGGAAATCTGCACTACAATGAAGTCTCACTTCCCCCCGGTCAAAAGGGCCATCTGAAAAAAGTGTAAAATCCAGAAAGGCAGGACAGGCCATGGAGAACTGGGAGCCTTGTTATGCTGATGGGCGAGATGTAAATTGCCAACAGACACTCGGGAGAAGTGTATGGTGTTTCCTGAAACATCTAAAAAACAAAGCAACAGAACCTAGGGCACTTCCACTTATGGTCCTATAGCTTAGGGAAATTAAAATCAAAAAGACACAGCCACCCCAAAGTTTCGAAAGGCTCTGTTTACAAGAACCTCGTGTACAGTACAAGTTCAACACCGCAGAAAGTAAAAAATGGAGAAAGAAGTTGTGGTATTTACTTACAAAGCAATATCACTCAGCAATGAAATCTGTGTCATCAGGCCCTTAGCAGCACAATGAGTGGATTCAGGTATGATGATTCTAACTGAAATAAGTCACACAGAAAAAGAAACATCATAAGATATCAGTAATACATGGAATGTAAACTTGGCTACACAGGAACTGAATTACAGAACAGAACAGGGTCTCAAATTTAGAAAACCAACTTATGCTCGCTTAAGGGGAAAGGTGAGTTGGGGTGCTGCATTAAACCAGAGATTGAAATGAGCACAGATAAAGTTCCTTAAGCCAAATATGGAATAGACAAGAGCTACTCCTTGCTCAACGAAATGGACTCAACACCTCATATTAAACGCCTAAGAATGTACCTGACTAGTAAGTATCTTAAAACCTATGGATTGCTATGTCTCCGAAAGAGAATCAAGCATGTGTACAGGGGCATAAACGCAGCAGTGATAGGATTGGAGAGGTTCGGTGAGCAAATGAAGACCCTTTGAAGTCATATTGCATGGTACCCATTCCACGGGTTTCAACTACCCAGGTTTTAGGTATTCTTCCTTCAGCTAAAACATGCATGTGGAACCCAGAATATGATCAACCATGTGATCGGGAGACGTGTTCAAATATGTCTCAGTTTTCGTACCCTGGTACTCGGGTGCAACATTCCAGACGCTTTACTAACACTCTCCCGACTTGGAGAGTCAGTGCCTTTAACCTCCTGTTTGGCCCAGTTTGCAATTTCTGCGGAAGATGAACAGGAATAGCGAGAACCAATGAGAGACTAGCTGGAGGTGTCTGGACGGGCAAATTTAACTCTCATTTCCCACCAGGAAGAGGAATTAACCAAAGGCTTAGCGTGCCGTGCCGGAACCAGATTAGGGCCTGAAGCCATCCTGCGGTGTTGCGGCCAGGTCACAAGAAAGCGAGTTGAAGAAAGGAGCTCAGGGGCACTGTAATTCACAAACCTGCAGAGTTATAAATGACAGCTATCGTCCAAAAATAGACTGAAGTAAGGCTGCCAAGAGGACTTGAAAGCGGGGCAGAATTGCAGGAAACCGATTTCGGGAGGTAGACTGAAATAGCATTGAAAGCATAGGAAAAGAGGCAGAACGTCCACAATGATGCACTTGGCCAAAAAGGGCGTATGCGTTTTTTCCTGAATATATTCAGGAAAAAACGCATACGCCCTTTTTGGCCAACCAAGCAAGCTTGCAAATGAAATCTGCACTACAATGAAGTCTCACTTCCCCCCGGTCAAAAGGGCCATCTGAAAAAAGTGTAAAATCCAGAAAGGCAGGACAGGCCATGGAGAACTGGGAGCCTTGTTATGCTGATGGGCGGGATGTAAATTGCCAACAGACACTTGGGAGAAGTGTATGGTGTTTCCTGAAACATCTAAAAAACAAAGCAACAGAGCCTAGGGCACTTCCACTTATGGTCCTATAGCTTAGGGAAATTAAAATCAAAAAGACACAGCCACCCCAAAGTTTGGAACGGCTCTGTTTACAAGAACCTCGTTTACACTACAAGTTCAACATCGCAGAAAGTGAAAAATGGATAAAGAAGTTGTGGTATTCACTTACAAAGCAATATCACTCAGCAATGAAATCTATGTCATCAGGCCCTTAGCAGCACAATGAGTGGATTCAGGTATGATGATTCTAACTGAAATAAGTCACACAGAAAAAGAAACATCATAAGATATCAGTAATACACGGAATGTAAACTTGGCTACACAGGAACTGAATTACAGAACAGAACAGGGTCTCAAATTTAGAAAACCAACTTATGCTTGCTTAAGGGTAAAGGTGAGTTGGGGTGCTGCATAAAACCAGAGATTGAAATGAACACAGATAAAGTTCCTTAAGCCAAATATGGAATAGACAAGAGCTACT
This sequence comes from Stenella coeruleoalba, assembly GCF_951394435.1. Taxonomy (NCBI): domain Eukaryota; kingdom Metazoa; phylum Chordata; class Mammalia; order Artiodactyla; family Delphinidae; genus Stenella; species Stenella coeruleoalba. Next base: position 45,329 of record NW_027646321.1, read on the forward strand.
CCTTGCTCAACGAAATGGACTCAACACTGCATATTAAACGCCTAAGAATGTACCTGACTAGTAAGTATCTTAAAACCTATGGATTGCTATGTCTCCGAAAGAGAATCAAGCATGTGTACAGGGGCATAAACGCAGCAGTGATAGGATTGGAGAGGTTCGGTGAGCAAATGAAGACCCTTTGAAGTCATATTGCATGGTACCCATTCCACGGGTTTCAACTACCCAGGTTTAAGGTATTCTTCCTTCAGCTAAAACATGCATGTGGAACCTAGAGTATGATCAACCATGTGATCGGGAGACGTGTTCAAATATGTCTCAGTTTTCGTACCCTGGTACTCGGGTGCAACATTCCAGACGCTTTACTAACACTCTCCCGACTTGGAGAGTCATTCCCTTTAACCTCCTGTTTGGCCCAGTTTGCAATTTCTGCGGAAGATGAACAGGAATAGCGAGAACCAATGAGAGACTAGCTGGAGGTGTCTGGACGGGCAAATTTAACTCTCATTTCCCACCAGGAAGAGGAATTAACCAACGGCTCAGCGTGCCGTGCCAGAACCAGATTAGGGCCTGAAGCCAAACTGCGGTGTTGTGGCCAGGTCACAAGAAAGCGAGTTGAAGAAAGGAGCTCAGGGGCACTGTAATTCAGAAACCTGCAGAGTTATAAATGACAGCTATCGTCCAAAAATAGACTGAAGTAAGGCTGCCAAGAGGACTTGAAAGCGGGGCAGAATTGCAGGAAACCGATTTCAGGAGGTAGACTGGAATTGCATTGAAAGCATAGGAAAAGAGGCAGAACGTCCACAATGATGCACTTGGCCAAAAAGGGCGTATGCGTTTTTTCCTGAATATATTCAGGAAAAAACGCATACGCCCTTTTTGGCCAACCAAGCAAGCTTACAAAGGAAATCTGCACTACAATGAAGTCTCACTTCCCCCGGTCAAAAGGGCCATCTGAAGAAAGTGTAAAATCCAGAAAGGCAGGACAGGCCATGGAGAACTGGGAGCCTTGTTATGCTGATGGGTGGGATGTAAATTGCCAACAGACACTCGGGAGAAGTGTATGGTGTTTCCTGAAACATCTAAAAAACAAAGCAACAGAACCTAGGACACTTCCACTTATGGTCCTATAGCTTAGGGAAATTAAAATCAAAAAGACACAGCCACCCCAAAGTTTGGAACGGCTCTGTTTACAAGAACCTCGTTTACAGTACAAGTTCAACATCGCAGAAAGTGAAAAATGGAGAAAGAAGTTGTGGTATTTACTTACAAAGCAATATCACTCAGCAATGAAATCTGTGTCATCAGGCCCTTAGCAGCACAATGAGTGGATTCAGGTATGATGATTCTAACTGAAATAAGTCACACAGAAAAAGAAACATCATAAGATATCACTAATACACGGAATGTAAACTTCGCTACACAGGAACTGCATTCCAAAACAGAACAGGGTCTCAAATTTAGAAAACCAACTTATGCTTGCTTAAGGGGAAAAGTGAGATGGGGTGCTGCATAAAACCAGAGATTGAAATGAGCACAGATAAAGTTCCTTAAGCCAAATATGGAATAGACAAGAGCTACTCCTTGCTCAACGAAATGGACTCAACACCGCATATTAAATGCCTAAGAATGTACCTGACTAGTAAGTATCTTAAAACCTATGGATTACTATGTCTCCGAAAGAGAATCAAGCGTGTGTACAGGGGCATAAACGCAGCAGTGATAGGATTGGAGAGGTTCGGTGAGCAAATGAAGACCCTTTGAAGTCATATTGCATGGTACCCATTCCACGGGTCTCAACTCTCCAGGTTTAAGGTATTCTTCCTTCAGCTAAAACATGCATGTGGAACCCAAGTATGATCAACCATGTGAACGGGAGACGTGTTCAAATATGTCTCAGTTTTCCTCCCCTGGTACTCGGGTGCAACATTCCAGACGCTTCACTAACACTCTCCCCACTTGGAGAGTCAGCGCCTTTAACCTCCTGTTTGGCCCAGTTTGCAATTTCTGCGGAAGATGAACAGGAATAGTGAGAACCAATGAGAGGCTAGCTGGAGGTGTCTGGACGGGCAAATTTAACTCTCATTTCCCACCAGGAGGAGGAAATAACCAAAGGCTCAGCGTGCCGTGCCGGAACCAGATTAGGGCCTGAAGCCATCCTGCGGTGTTGCGGCCAGCTCAAAAGAAAGCGAGTTGAAGAAAGGAGCTCAGGGGCACTGTAATTCACAAACCTGCAGAGTTATAAATGACAGCTATCGTCCAAAAATAGACTGAAGTAAGGCTGCCAAGGGGACTTGAAAGCGGGGCAGAATTGCAGGAAACCGATTTCAGGAGGTAGACTGGAATTGCATTGAAAGCATAGGAAAAGAGGCAGAACGTCCACAATGATGCACTTGGCCAAAAAGGGCGTATGCGTTTTTTCCTGAATATATTCAGGAAAAAACGCATACGCCCTTTTTGGCCAACCAAGCAAACTTGCAAATGAAATCTGCACTACAATGAAGTCTCACTTCCCCCCGGTCAAAAGGGCCATCTGAAAAAAGTGTAAAATCCAGAAAGGCAGGACAGGCCATGGAGAACTGGGAGCCTTGTTATGCTGAAGGGCGGGATGTAAATTGCCAACAACCACTCGGGAGAAGTGTATGGTGTTTCCTGAAACATCTAAAAAACAAAGCAACAGAGCCTAGGGCACTTCCACTTATGGTCCTATAGCTTAGGGAATTTAAAATCAAAAAGACACAGCCACCCCAAAGTTTGGAACGGCTCTGTTTACAAGAACCTCGTTTACACTACAAGTTCAACATCGCAGAAAGTGAAAAATGGATAAAAAAGTTGTGGTATTTACTTACAAAGCAATATCACTCAGCAATGAAATCTGTGTCATCAGGCCCTTAGTAGCACAATGAGTGGATTCAGGTATGATGATTCTAACTGGAATAAGTCACACAGAAAAAGAAACATCATAAGATATCAGTATTACACGGAATGTAAACTTGGCTACACAGGAACTGAATTACAGAACAGAACAGGGTCTCAAATTTAGAAAACCAACTTATGCTTGCTTAATGGTAAAGGTGAGTTGGGGTGCTGCATAAAACCAGAGATTGAAATGAGCACAGATAAAGTTCCTTAAGCCAAATATGGAATAGACAAGAGCTACTCCTTGCTCAACGAAATGGACTCAACACCGCATATTAAACGCCTAAGAATGTACCTGACTAGTAAGTATCTTAAAACCTAGGGATTGCTATGTCTCCGAAAGAGAATCAAGCATGTGTACAGGGGCATAAACGCAGCAGTGATAGGATTGGAGAGTTTCGGTGAGCAAATGAAGACCCTTTGAAGTCATATTGCATGGTACCCATTCCACGGGTTTCAACTACCCAGGTTTAAGGTATTCTTCCTTCAGCTAAAACATGCATGTGGAACCTAGAGTATGATCAACCATGTGATCGGGAGACGTGTTCAAATATGTCCCAGTTTTCGTACCCTGGTACTCGGGTGCAACATTCCAGACGCTTTACTAACACTCTCCCGACTTGGAGAGTCAGTCCCTTTAACCTCCTGTTTGGCCCAGTTTGCAATTTCTGCGGAAGATGAACAGGAATAGCGAGAACCAATGAGAGGCTAGCTGGAGGTGTCTGGACGGGCAAATTTAACTCTCATTTCCCACCAGGAAGAGGAATTAACCAAAGGCTCAGCGTGCCGTGCCGGAACCAGATTAGGGCCTGAAGCCATCCTGCGGTGTTGCGGCCAGCTCACAAGAAAGCGAGTTGAAGAAAGGAGCTCAGGGGCACTGTAATTCACAAACCTGCAGAGTTATAAATGACAGCTATCGTCCAAAAATAGACTGAAGTAAGGCTGCCAAGAGGACTTGAAAGCGGGGCAGAATTGCAGGAAACCGATTTCAGGAGGTAGACTGGAATTGCATTGAAAGCATAGGAAAAGAGGCAGAACGTCCACAATGATGCACTTGGCCAAAAAGGGCGTATGCGTTTTTTCCTGAATATATTCAGGAAAAAACGCATACGCCCTTTTTGGCCAACCAAGCAAGCTTGCAAAGGAAATCTGCACTACAATGAAGTCTCACTTCCCCCCGGTCAAAAGGGCCATCTGAAAAAAGTGTAAAATCCAGAAAGGCAGGATAGGCCATGGAGAACTGGGAGCCTTGTTATGCTGATGGGCGGGATGTAAATTGCCAACAGACACTCAGGAGAAGTGTATGGTGTTTCCTGAAACATCTAAAAAACAAAGCAACAGAGCCTAGGGCACTTCCACTTATGGTCCTATAGCTTAGGGAAATTAAAATCAAAAAGACGCAGCCACCCCAAAGTTTGGGACGCCTCCGTTTACAAGAACCTCGTTTACCGTACAAGTTCAATATCACAGAAAGTGAAAAATGGATAAAGAACTTGTGGTACTTACGTACAATGCAGTATCACTCAGCAATGAAATCTATGTCATCAGGCCCGTAGCAGCATCATGAGTGGATTCAGGTACGATGATTCTAACTGAAATAAGTCACAGGGAAAAAGAAACATCATAAGATATCACTAATACACGGAATGTAAACTTGGCTACACAGGAACTGCATTCCAAAACAGAACAGGGTCTCAAATTTAGAAAACCAACTTATGCTTGCTTAAGGGGAAAGGTGAGTTGGGGTGCTGCATAAAACCAGAGATTGAAATGAGCACAGATAAAGTTCCTTAAGCCAAATATGGAATAGACAAGAGCTACTCCTTGCTCAACGAAATGGACTCAAAACCCCATATTAAACGCCTAAGAATGTACCTGACTAGTAAGTATCTTAAAACCTATGGATTGCTATGTCTCCAAAAGAGAATCAAGCGTGTGTACAGGGGCATAAACGCAGCAGTGATAGGATTGGAGAGGTTCGGTGAGCAAATGAAGACCCTTTGAAGTCATATTGCACGGTACCCATTCCACGGGTCTCAACTCTCCAGGTTTAAGGTATTCTTCCTTCAGCTAAAACATGCATGTGGAACCCAGAGTATGATCAACCATGTGAACGGGAGACGTGTTCAAATATGTCTCAGTTTTCCTCCCCTGGTACTCGGGTGCAACATTCCAGACGCTTTACTAACACTCTCCCGACTTGGAGAGTCAGTCCCTTCAACCTCCTGTTTGGCCCAGTTTGCAATTTCTGCGGAAGATGAACAGGAATAGCGAGAACCAATGAGAGACTAGCTGGAGGTGTCTGGACGGGCAAATTTAACTCTCATTTCCCACCAGGAAGAGGAATTAACCAAAGGCTCAGCATGCCGGGCCGGAACCAGATTAGGGCCTGAAGCCATCCAGCGGTGTTGCGGCCAGGTCACAAGAAAGCGAGTTGAAGAAAGGAGCTCAGGGGCCCTGTAATTCACAAACCTGCAGAGTTATAAATGACAGCTATCGTCCAAAAATAGACTGAAGTAAGGCTGCCAAGAGGACTTGAAAGCGGGGCAGAATTGCAGGAAACCGATTTCAGGAGGTAGACTGCAATTGCATTGAAAGCATAGGAAAAGAGGCAGAACGTCCACAATGATGCACTTGGCCAAAAAGGGCGTATGCGTTTTTTCCTGAATATATTCAGGAAAAACCGCATACGCCCTTTTTGGCCAACCAAGCAAGCTTGCAAAGGAAATCTGCACTACAATGAAGTCTCAATTCCCCCCGGTCAAAAGGGCCATCTGAAAAAAGTGTAAAATCCAGAAAGGCAGGACAGGCCATGGAGAACTGGGAGCCTTGTTATGCTGATGGGCGGGATGTAAATTGCCAACAGACACTTGGGAGAAGTGTATGCTGTTTCGTGAAACATCTAAAAAACAAAGCAACAGAGCCTAGGGCACTTCCACTTATGGTCCTATAGCTTAGGGAAATTAAAATCAAAAAGACACAGCCACCCCAAAGTTTGGAACGGCTCTGTTTACAAGAACCTCGTTTACAGTACAAGTTCAACATCGCAGAAAGTGAAAAATGGATAAAGAAGTTGTGGTAATCACTTACAAAGCAATATCACTCAGCAATGAAATCTATGTCATCAGGCCCTTAGCAGCACAATGAGTGGATTCAGGTATGATGATTCTAACTGAAATAAGTCACACAGAAAAAGAAACATCATAAGATATCAGTAATACACGGAATGGAAATTTGGCTACACAGGAACTGAATTACAGAACAGAACAGGGTCTCAAATTTAGAAAACGAACTTATGCTTGCTTAAGGGTAAAGGTGAGTTGGGGTGCTGCATAAAACCAGAGATTGAAATGAGCACAGATAAAGTTCCTTAAGCCAAATATGGAATAGACAAGAGCTACTCCTTGCTCAACGAAATGGACTCAACACCGCATATTAAACGCCTAAGAATGTACCTGACTAGTAAGTATCTTAAAACCTATGGATTGCTATGTCTCCGAAAGAGAATCAAGCATGTGTACAGGGGCATAAACGCAGCAGTGATAGGATTGGAGAGTTTCGGTGAGCAAATGAAGACCCTTTGAAGTCATATTGCATGGTACCCATTCCACGGGTTTCAACTACCCAGGTTTTAGGTATTCTTCCTTCAGCTAAAACATGCATGTGGAACCCAGAGTATGATCAACCATGTGATCGGGAGACGTGTTCAAATATGTCTCAGTTTTCCTCCCCTGGTACTCGGGTGCAACGTTCCAGACGCTTTACTAACACTCTCCCCACTTGGAGAGTCAGCGCCTTTAACCTCCTGTTTGGCCCAGTTTGCAATTTCTGTGGAAGATGAACAGGAATAGCGAGAACCAACGAGAGGCTAGCTGGAGGTGTCTGGACGGGCAAATTTAACTCTCATTTCCCACCAGGAAGAGGAATTAACCAAAGGCTCAGCGTGCCGGGCCGGAACCAGATTAGGGCCTGAAGCCATCCTGCGGTGTTGCGGCCAGGTCACAAGAAAGCGAGTTGAAGAAAGGAGCTCAGGGGCACTGTAATTCACAAACCTGCAGAGTTATAAATGACAGCTATCGTCCAAAAATAGACTGAAGTAAGGCTGCCAAGAGGACTTGAAAGCGGGGCAGAATTGCAGGAAACCGATTTCACGAGGTAGACTGGAATTGCATTGAAAGCATAGGAAAAGAGGCAGAACGTCCACAATGATGCACTTGGCCAAAAAGGGCGTATGCGTTTTTTTCTGAATATATTCAGGAAAAAACGCATACGCCCTTTTTGGCCAACCAAGCAAGCTTGCAAAGGAAATCTGCACTACAATGAAGTCTCACTTCCCCCCAGTCAAAAGGGCCATCTGAAAAAAGTGTAAAATCCAGAAAGGCAGGACAGCCCATGGAGAACTGGGAGCCTTGTTATGCTGATGGGCGGATGTAAATTGCCAAGAACCACTTGGGAGAAGTGTATGGTGTTTCCTGAAACATCTAAAAAACAAATCAACAGAACCTAGGGCACTTCCACTTATGGTCCTATAGCTTAGGGAAATTAAAATCAAAAAGACACAGCCACCCCAAAGTTTGGGACGCCTCTGTTTACAAGAACCTCGTTTACAGTACAAGTTCAACATCGCAGAAAGTGAAAAATGGATAAAGAAGTTGTGGTATTTACTTACAAAGCAATATCACTCAGCAATGAAATCTGTGTCATCAGGCCCTTAGCAGCACAATGAGTGGATTCAGGTATGATGATTCTAACTGAAATAAGTCACACAGAAAAAGAAACATCATAAGATATCAGTAATACACGGAATGTAAACTTGGCTACACAGGAACTGAATTACAGAACAGAACAGGGTCTCAAATTTAGAAAACCAACTTATGCTTGCTTAAGGGTAAAGGTGAGTTGGGGTGCTGCATAAAACCAGAGATTGAAATGAGCACAGAAAAAGTTCCTTAAGCCAAATATGGAATAGACAAGAGCTACTCCTTGCTCAACGAAATGGACTCAACACCCGATATTAAACGCCTAAGAATGTACCTGACTAGTAAGTATCTTAAAACCTATGGATTGCTATGTCTCCGAAAGAGAATCAAGCATGTGTACAGGGGCATAAACGCAGCAGTGATAGGATTGGAGAGGTTCGGTGAGCAAATTAAGACCCTTTGAAGTCATATTGCATGGTACCCATTCCACGGGTTTCAACTACCCAGGTTTTAGGTATTCTTCCTTCAGCTAAAACATGCATGTGGAACCCAGAGTATGATCAACCATGTGATCGGGAGACGTGTTCAAATATGTCTCAGTTTTCGTACCCTGGTACTCGGGTGCAACATTCCAGATGCTTTACTAACACTCTCCCGACTTGGAGAGTCAGTCCCTTTAACCTCCTGTTTGGCCCAGTTTGCAATTTCTGTGGAAGATGAACAGGAATAGCGAGAACCAATGAGAGACTAGCTGGAGGTGTCTGGATGGGCAAATTTAACTCTCATTTCCCACCAGGAAGAGGAATTAACCAAAGGCTCAGCGTGCCATGCCAGAACCAGATTAGGGCCTGAAGACATCCTGCGGTGTTGCGGCCAGCTCAAAAGAAAGCGAGTTGAAGAAAGGAGCTCAGGGGCACTGTAATTCACAAACCTGCAGAGTTATAAATGACAGCTATCGTCCAAAAATAAACTGAAGTAAGGCTGCCAAGAGGACTTGAAAGCGGGGCAGAATTGCAGGAAACCGATTTCAGGAGGTAGACTGGAATTGCATTGAAAGCATAGGAAAAGAGGCAGAACGTCCACAATGATGCACTTGGCCAAAAAGGGCGTATGCGTTTTTTCCTGAATATATTCAGGAAAAAACGCATACGCCCTTTTTGGCCAACCAAGCAAGCTTGCAAAGGAAATCTGCACTACAATGAAGTCTCACTTCCCCCCGGTCAAAAGGGCCATCTGAAAAAAGTGTAAAATCCAGAAAGGCAGGACAGGCCATGGAGAACTGGGAGCCTTGTTATGCTGATGGGCGGGATGTAAATTGCCAACAGACACTCGGGAGAAGTGTATGGTGTTTCCTGAAACATCTAAAAAACAAAGCAACAGAGCCTAGGGCACTTCCACTTATGGTCCTATAGCTTAGGGAAATTAAAATCAAAAAGACACAGCCACCCCAAAGTTTGGGACGCCTCTGTTTACAAGAACCTCGTTTACCGTACAAGTTCAATATCACAGAAAGTGAAAAATGGATAAAGAACTTGTGGTACTTACGTACAATGCAGTATCACTCAGCAATGAAATCTATGTCATCAGGCCTGTAGCAGCATAATGAGTGGATTCAGGTACGATGATTCTAACTGAAATAAGTCACACAGAAAAAGAAACATCATAAGATATCAGTAATACACGGAATGTAAACTTGGCTACACAGGAACTGAATTACAGAACAGAACAGGGTCTCAAATTTAGAAAACCAACTTATGCTTGCTTAAGGGGAAAGGTGAGTTGGGGTGCTGCATAAAACCAGAGATTGAAAAGAGCACAGATAAAGTTCCTTAAGCCAAATATGGAATAGACAAGAGCTACTCCTTGCTCAACGAAATGGACTCAACACCGCATATTAAACGCCTAAGAATGTACCTGACTAGTAAGTATCTTAAAACCTATGGATTGCTATGTCTCCGAAAGAGAATCAAGCATGTGTACAGGGGCATAAACGCAGCAGTGATAGGATTGGAGAGTTTCGGTGAGCAAATGAAGACCCTTTGAAGTCATATTGCATGGTACCCATTCCACGGGTTTCAACTACCCAGGTTTTAGGTATTCTTCCTTCAGCTAAAACATGCATGTGGAACCCAGAGTATGATCAACCATGTGATCGGGAGACGTGTTCAAATATGTCTCAGTTTTCCTCCCCTGGTACTCGGGTGCAACGTTCCAGACGCTTTACTAACACTCTCCCCACTTGGAGAGTCAGCGCCTTTAACCTCCTGTTTGGCCCAGTTTGCAATTTCTGTGGAAGATGAACAGGAATAGCGAGAACCAACGAGAGGCTAGCTGGAGGTGTCTGGACGGGCAAATTTAACTCTCATTTCCCACCAGGAAGAGGAATTAACCAAAGGCTCAGCGTGCCGGGCCGGAACCAGATTAGGGCCTGAAGCCATCCTGCGGTGTTGCGGCCAGGTCACAAGAAAGCGAGTTGAAGAAAGGAGCTCAGGGGCACTGTAATTCACAAACCTGCAGAGTTATAAATGACAGCTATCGTCCAAAAATAGACTGAAGTAAGGCTGCCAAGAGGACTTGAAAGCGGGGCAGAATTGCAGGAAACCGATTTCACGAGGTAGACTGGAATTGCATTGAAAGCATAGGAAAAGAGGCAGAACGTCCACAATGATGCACTTGGCCAAAAAGGGCGTATGCGTTTTTTTCTGAATATATTCAGGAAAAAACGCATACGCCCTTTTTGGCCAACCAAGCAAGCTTGCAAAGGAAATCTGCACTACAATGAAGTCTCACTTCCCCCCAGTCAAAAGGGCCATCTGAAAAAAGTGTAAAATCCAGAAAGGCAGGACAGCCCATGGAGAACTGGGAGCCTTGTTATGCTGATGGGCGGATGTAAATTGCCAAGAACCACTTGGGAGAAGTGTATGGTGTTTCCTGAAACATCTAAAAAACAAATCAACAGAACCTAGGGCACTTCCACTTATGGTCCTATAGCTTAGGGAAATTAAAATCAAAAAGACACAGCCACCCCAAAGTTTGGGACGCCTCTGTTTACAAGAACCTCGTTTACAGTACAAGTTCAACATCGCAGAAAGTGAAAAATGGATAAAGAAGTTGTGGTATTTACTTACAAAGCAATATCACTCAGCAATGAAATCTGTGTCATCAGGCCCTTAGCAGCACAATGAGTGGATTCAGGTATGATGATTCTAACTGAAATAAGTCACACAGAAAAAGAAACATCATAAGATATCAGTAATACACGGAATGTAAACTTGGCTACACAGGAACTGAATTACAGAACAGAACAGGGTCTCAAATTTAGAAAACCAACTTATGCTTGCTTAAGGGTAAAGGTGAGTTGGGGTGCTGCATAAAACCAGAGATTGAAATGAGCACAGAAAAAGTTCCTTAAGCCAAATATGGAATAGACAAGAGCTACTCCTTGCTCAACGAAATGGACTCAACACCCGATATTAAACGCCTAAGAATGTACCTGACTAGTAAGTATCTTAAAACCTATGGATTGCTATGTCTCCGAAAGAGAATCAAGCATGTGTACAGGGGCATAAACGCAGCAGTGATAGGATTGGAGAGGTTCGGTGAGCAAATTAAGACCCTTTGAAGTCATATTGCATGGTACCCATTCCACGGGTGTCAACTACCCAGGTTTTAGGTATTCTTCCTTCAGCTAAAACATGCATGTGGAACCCAGAGTATGATCAACCATGTGATCGGGAGACGTGTTCAAATATGTCTCAGTTTTCGTACCCTGGTACTCGGGTGCAACATTCCAGATGCTTTACTAACACTCTCCCGACTTGGAGAGTCAGTCCCTTTAACCTCCTGTTTGGCCCAGTTTGCAATTTCTGTGGAAGATGAACAGGAATAGCGAGAACCAATGAGAGACTAGCTGGAGGTGTCTGGATGGGCAAATTTAACTCTCATTTCCCACCAGGAAGAGGAATTAACCAAAGGCTCAGCGTGCCATGCCAGAACCAGATTAGGGCCTGAAGACATCCTGCGGTGTTGCGGCCAGCTCAAAAGAAAGCGAGTTGAAGAAAGGAGCTCAGGGGCACTGTAATTCACAAACCTGCAGAGTTATAAATGACAGCTATCGTCCAAAAATAAACTGAAGTAAGGCTGCCAAGAGGACTTGAAAGCGGGGCAGAATTGCAGGAAACCGATTTCAGGAGGTAGACTGGAATTGCATTGAAAGCATAGGAAAAGAGGCAGAACGTCCACAATGATGCACTTGGCCAAAAAGGGCGTATGCGTTTTTTCCTGAATATATTCAGGAAAAAACGCATACGCCCTTTTTGGCCAACCAAGCAAGCTTGCAAAGGAAATCTGCACTACAATGAAGTCTCACTTCCCCCCGGTCAAAAGGGCCATCTGAAAAAAGTGTAAAATCCAGAAAGGCAGGACAGGCCATGGAGAACTGGGAGCCTTGTTATGCTGATGGGCGGGATGTAAATTGCCAACAGACACTCGGGAGAAGTGTATGGTGTTTCCTGAAACATCTAAAAAACAAAGCAACAGAGCCTAGGGCACTTCCACTTATGGTCCTATAGCTTAGGGAAATTAAAATCAAAAAGACACAGCCACCCCAAAGTTTGGGACGCCTCTGTTTACAAGAACCTCGTTTACCGTACAAGTTCAATATCACAGAAAGTGAAAAATGGATAAAGAACTTGTGGTACTTACGTACAATGCAGTATCACTCAGCAATGAAATCTATGTCATCAGGCCTGTAGCAGCATAATGAGTGGATTCAGGTACGATGATTCTAACTGAAATAAGTCACACAGAAAAAGAAACATCATAAGATATCAGTAATACACGGAATGTAAACTTGGCTACACAGGAACTGAATTACAGAACAGAACAGGGTCTCAAATTTAGAAAACCAACTTATGCTTGCTTAAGGGGAAAGGTGAGTTGGGGTGCTGCATAAAACCAGAGATTGAAAAGAGCACAGATAAAGTTCCTTAAGCCAAATATGGAATAGACAAGAGCTACTCCTTGCTCAACGAAATGGACTCAACACCGCATATTAAATGCCTAAGAATGTACCTGACTAGTAAGTATCTTAAAACCTATGGATTACTATGTCTCCGAAAGAGAATCAAGCGTGTGTACAGGGGCATAAACGCAGCAGTGATAGGATTGGAGAGGTTCGGTGAGCAAATGAAGACCCTTTGAAGTCATATTGCATGGTACCCATTCCACGGGTCTCAACACTCCAGGTTTAAGGTATTCTTCCTTCAGCTAAAACATGCATGTGGAACCCAAGTATGATCAACCATGTGAACGGGAGACGTGTTCAAATATGTCTCAGTTTTCCTCCCCTGGTACTCGGGTGCAACATTCCAGACGCTTCACTAACACTCTCCCCACTTGGAGAGTCAGCGCCTTTAACCTCCTGTTTGGCCCAGTTTGCAATTTCTGCGGAAGATGAACAGGAATAGTGAGAACCAATGAGAGGCTAGCTGGAGGTGTCTGGACGGGCAAATTTAACTCTCATTTCCCACCAGGAAGAGGAAATAACCAAAGGCTCAGCGTGCCGTGCCGGAACCAGATTAGGGCCTGAAGCCATCCTGCGGTGTTGCGGCCAGCTCAAAAGAAAGCGAGTTGAAGAAAGGAGCTCAGGGGCACTGTAATTCACAAACCTGCAGAGTTATAAATGACAGCTATCGTCCAAAAATAGACTGAAGTAAGGCTGCCAAGGGGACTTGAAAGCGGGGCAGAATTGCAGGAAACCGATTTCAGGAGGTAGACTGGAATTGCATTGAAAGCATAGGAAAAGAGGCAGAACGTCCACAATGATGCACTTGGCCAAAAAGGGCGTATGCGTTTTTTCCTGAATATATTCAGGAAAAAACGCATACGCCCTTTTTGGCCAACCAAGCAAACTTGCAAAGGAAATCTGCACTACAATGAAGTCTCACTTCCCCCCGGTCAAAAGGGCCATCTGAAAAAAGTGTAAAATCCAGAAAGGCAGGACAGGCCATGGAGAACTGGGAGCCTTGTTATGCTGAAGGGCGGGATGTAAATTGCAAACAACCACTTGGGAGAAGTGTATGGTGTTTCCTGAAACATCTAAAAAACAAAGCAACAGAGCCTAGGGCACTTCCACTTATGGTCCTATAGCTTAGGGAATTTAAAATCAAAAAGACACAGCCACCCCAAAGTTTGGAACGGCTCTGTTTACAAGAACCTCGTTTACACTACAAGTTCAACATCGCAGAAAGTGAAAAATGGATAAAAAAGTTGTGGTATTTACTTACAAAGCAATATCACTCAGCAATGAAATCTGTGTCATCAGGCGCTTAGTAGCACAATGAGTGGATTCAGGTATGATGATTCTAACTGAAATAAGTCACACAGAAAAAGAAACATCATAAGATATCAGTATTACACGGAATGTAAACTTGGCTACACAGGAACTGAATTACAGAACAGAACAGGGTCTCAAATTTAGAAAACCAACTTATGCTTGCTTAAGGGTAAAGGTGAGTTGGGGTGCTGCATAAAACCAGAGATTGAAATGAGCACAGATAAAGTTCCTTAAGCCAAATATGGAATAGACAAGAGCTACTCCTTGCTCAACGAAATGGACTCAACACCGCATATTAAACGCCTAAGAATGTACCTGACTAGTAAGTATCTTAAAACCTATGGATTGCTATGTCTCCGAAAGAGAATCAAGCATGTGTACAGGGGCATAAACGCAGCAGTGATAGGATTGGAGAGTTTCGGTGAGCAAATGAAGACCCTTTGAAGTCATATTGCATGGTACCCATTCCACGGGTTTCAACTACCCAGGTTTAAGGTATTCTTCCTTCAGCTAAAACATGCATGTGGAACCTAGAGTATGATCAACCATGTGATCGGGAGACGTGTTCAAATATGTCCCAGTTTTCGTACCCTGGTACTCGGGTGCAACATTCCAGACGCTTTACTAACACTCTCCCGACTTGGAGAGTCAGTCCCTTTAACCTCCTGTTTGGCCCAGTTTGCAATTTCTGCGGAAGATGAACAGGAACAGCGAGAACCAATGAGAGGCTAGCTGGAGGTGTCTGGACGGGCAAATTTAACTCTCATTTCCCACCAGGAAGAGGAATTAACCAAAGGCTCAGCGTGCCGTGCCTTAACCAGATTAGGGCCTGAAGCCATCCTGCGGTGTTGCGGCCAGGTCACAAGAAAGCGAGTTGAAGAAAGGAGCTCAGGGGCACTGTAATTCACAAACCTGCAGAGTTATAAATGACAGCTATCGTCCAAAAATAGACTGAAGTAAGGCTGCCAAGAGGACTTGAAAGCGGGGCAGAATTGCAGGAAACCGATTTCAGGAGGTAGACTGGAATTGCATTGAAAGCATAGGAAAAGAGGCAGAACGTCCACAATGATGCACTTGGCCAAAAAGGGCGTATGCGTTTTTTCCTGAATATATTCAGGAAAAAACGCATACGCCCTTTTTGGCCAACCAAGCAAGCTTGCAAAGGAAATCTGCACTACAATGAAGTCTCACTTCCCCCCGGTCAAAAGGGCCATCTGAAAAAAGTGTAAAATCCAGAAAGGCAGGATAGGCCATGGAGAACTGGGAGCCTTGTTATGCTGATGGGCGGGATGTAAATTGCCAACAGACACTCAGGAGAAGTGTATGGTGTTTCCTGAAACATCTAAAAAACAAAGCAACAGAGCCTAGGGCACTTCCACTTATGGTCCTATAGCTTAGGGAAATTAAAATCAAAAAGACGCAGCCACCCCAAAGTTTGGGACGCCTCCGTTTACAAGAACCTCGTTTACCGTACAAGTTCAATATCACAGAAAGTGAAAAATGGATAAAGAACTTGTGGTACTTACGTACAATGCAGTATCACTCAGCAATGAAATCTATGTCATCAGGCCCGTAGCAGCATCATGAGTGGATTCAGGTACGATGATTCTAACTGAAATAAGTCACAGGGAAAAAGAAACATCATAAGATATCACTAATACATGGAATGTAAACTTGGCTACACAGGAACTGCATTCCAAAACAGAACAGGGTCTCAAATTTAGAAAACCAACTTATGCTTGCTTAAGGGGAAAGGTGAGTTGGGGTGCTGCATAAAACCAGAGATTGAAATGAGCACAGATAAAGTTCCTTAAGCCAAATATGGAATAGACAAGAGCTACTCCTTGCTCAACGAAATGGACTCAAAATCCCATATTAAACGCCTAAGAATGTACCTGACTAGTAAGTATCTTAAAACCTATGGATTGCTATGTCTCCAAAAGAGAATCAAGCGTGTGTACAGGGGCATAAACGCAGCAGTGATAGGATTGGAGAGGTTCGGTGAGCAAATGAAGACCCTTTGAAGTCATATTGCACGGTACCCATTCCACGGGTCTCAACTCTCCAGGTTTAAGGTATTCTTCCTTCAGCTAAAACATGCATGTGGAACCCAGAGTATGATCAACCATGTGAACGGGAGACGTGTTCAAATATGTCTCAGTTTTCCTCCCCTGGTACTCGGGTGCAACATTCCAGACGCTTTACTAACACTCTCCCGACTTGGAGAGTCAGTCCCTTCAACCTCCTGTTTGGCCCAGTTTGCAATTTCTGCGGAAGATGAACAGGAATAGCGAGAACCAATGAGAGACTAGCTGGAGGTGTCTGGACGGGCAAATTTAACTCTCATTTCCCACCAGGAAGAGGAATTAACCAAAGGCTCAGCATGCCGGGCCGGAACCAGATTAGGGCCTGAAGCCATCCTGCGGTGTTGCGGCCAGGTCACAAGAAAGCGAGTTGAAGAAAGGAGCTCAGGGGCACTGTAATTCACAAACCTGCAGAGTTATAAATGACAGCTATCGTCCAAAAATAGACTGAAGTAAGGCTGCCAAGAGGACTTGAAAGCGGGGCAGAATTGCAGGAAACCGATTTCAGGAGGTAGACTGGAATTGCATTGAAAGCATAGGAAAAGAGGCAGAACGTCCACAATGATGCACTTGGCCAAAAAGGGCGTATGCGTTTTTTCCTGAATATATTCAGGAAAAACCGCATACGCCCTTTTTGGCCAACCAAGCAAGCTTGCAAAGGAAATCTGCACTACAATGAAGTCTCACTTCCCCCCGGTCAAAAGGGTCATCTGAAAAAAGTGTAAAATCCAGAAAGGCAGGACAGGCCATGGAGAACTGGGAGCCTTGTTATGCTGATGGGCGGATGTAAATTGCCAAGAACCACTTGGGAGAAGTGTATGGTGTTTCCTGAAACATCTAAAAAACAAATCAACAGAACCTAGGGCACTTCCACGTATGGTCCTATAGCTTAGGGAAATTAAAATCAAAAAGACACAGCCACCCCAAAGTTTGGGACGCCTCTGTTTACAAGAACCTCGTTTACAGTACAAGTTCAACATCGCAGAAAGTGAAAAATGGATAAAGAAGTTGTGGTATTTACTTACAAAGCAATATCACTCAGCAATGAAATCTGTGTCATCAGGCCCTTAGCAGCACAATGAGTGGATTCAGGTATGATGATTCTAACTGAAATAAGTCACACAGAAAAAGAAACATCATAAGATATCAGTAATACACGGAATGTAAACTTGGCTACACAGGAACTGAATTACAGAACAGAACAGGGTCTCAAATTTAGAAAACCAACTTATGCTTGCTTAAGGGTAAAGGTGAGTTGGGGTGCTGCATAAAACCAGAGATTGAAATGAGCACAGAAAAAGTTCCTTAAGCCAAATATGGAATAGACAAGAGCTACTCCTTGCTCAACGAAATGGACTCAACACCCCATATTAAACGCCTAAGAATGTACCTGACTAGTAAGTATCTTAAAACCTATGGATTGCTATGTCTCCGAAAGAGAATCAAGCATGTGTACAGGGGCATAAACGCAGCAGTGATAGGATTGGAGAGGTTCGGTGAGCAAATTAAGACCCTTTGAAGTCATATTGCATGGTACCCATTACACGGGTCTTAACTCTCCAGGTTTAAGGTATTCTTCCTTCAGCTAAAACATGCATGTGGAACCCAAGTATGATCAACCATGTGAACGGGAGACGTGTTCAAATATGTCTCAGTTTTCCTCCCCTGGTACTCGGGTGCAACATTCCAGACGCTTTACTAACACTCTCCCGACTTGGAGAGTCAGCGCCTTTAACCTCCTGTTTGGCCGAGTTTGCAATTTCTGCGGAAAATGAACAGGAATAGCGAGATCCAATGAGAGACTAGCTGGAGGTGTCTGGACGGGCAAATTTAACTCTCATTTCCCACCAGGAAGAGGAAATAACCAAAGGCTCAGCGTGCCGTGCCGGAACCAGATTAGGGCCTGAAGCCATCCTGCGGTGTTGCGGCCAGGTCACAAGAAAGCGAGTTGAAGAAAGGAGCTCAGGGGCACTGTAATTCACAAACCTGCAGAGTTATAAATGACAGCTATCGTCCAAAAATAGACTGAAGTAAGGCTGCCAAGAGGACTTGAAAGCGGGGCAGAATTGCAGGAAACCGATTTCAGGAGGTAGACTGGAATTGCATTGAAAGCATAGGAAAAGAGGCAGAACGTCCACAATGATGCACTTGGCCAAAAAGGGCGTATGCGTTTTTTCCTGAATATATTCAGGAAAAAACGCATACGCCCTTTTTGGCCAACCAAGCAAACTTGCAAAGGAAATCTGCACTACAATGAAGTCTCACTTCCCCCCCGGTCAAAAGGGCCATCTGAAAAAAGTGTAAAATCCAGAAAGGCAGGACAGGCCATGGAGAACTGGGAGCCTTGTTATGCTGATGGGCGGGATGTAAATTGCCAACAGACACTCGGGAGAAGTGTATGGTGTTTCCTGAAACATCTAAAAAACAAAGCAACAGAGCCTAGGGCACTTCCACTTATGGTCCTATAGCTTAGGGAAATTAAAATCAAAAAGACACAGCCACCCCAATGTTTGGGACGCCTCTGTTTACAAGAACCTCGTTTACAGTACAAGTTCAATATCACAGAAAGTGAAAAATGGATAAAGAACTTGTGGTACTTACGTACAATGCAGTATCACTCAGCAATGAAATCTATGTCATCAGGCCCATAGCAGCATCATGAGTGGATTCAGGTACAATGATTCTAACTGAAATAAGTCACACAGAAAAAGAAACATCATAAGATATCACTAATACACGGAATGTAAACTTGGCTACACAGGAACTGAATTCCAAAACAGAACAGGGTCTCAAATTTAGAAAACCAACTTATGCTTGCTTAAGGGGAAAGGTGAGTTGGGGTGCTGCATAAAACCAGAGATTGAAATGAGCACAGATAAAGTTCCTTAAGCCAAATATGGAATAGACAAGAGCTACTCCTTGCTCAACGAAATGGACTCAACACCGCATATTAAACGCCTAAGAATGTACCTGACTAGTAAGTATCTTAAAACCTATGGATTGCTATGTCTCCGAAAGAGAATCAAGCATGTGTACAGGGGCATAAACGCAGCAGTGATAGGATTGGAGATGTTCGGTGAGCAAATGAAGACCGTTTAAAGTCATATTGCATGGTACCCATTCCACGGGTTTCAACTACCCAGGTTTTAGGTATTCTTCCTTCAGCTAAAACATGCATGTGGAACCCAGAGTATGATCAACCATGTGATCGGGAGACGTGTTCAAATATGTCTCAGTTTTCGTACCCTGGTACTCGGGTGCAACATTCCAGATGCTTTACTAACACTCTCCCGACTTGGAGAGTCAGTCCCTTTAACCTCCTGTTTGGCCCAGTTTGCAATTTCTGTGGAAGATGAACAGGAATAGCGAGAACCAATGAGAGACTAGCTGGAGGTGTCTGGATGGGCAAATTTAACTCTCATTTCCCACCAGGAAGAGGAATTAACCAAAGGCTCAGCGTGCCATGCCAGAACCAGATTAGGGCCTGAAGACATCCTGCGGTGTTGCGGCCAGCTCAAAAGAAAGCGAGTTGAAGAAAGGAGCTCAGGGGCACTGTAATTCACAAACCTGCAGAGTTATAAATGACAGCTATCGTCCAAAAATATACTGAAGTAAGGCTGCCAAGACGACTTGAAAGCGGGGCAGAATTACAGGAAACCGATTTCAGGAGGTAGACTGGAATTGCATTGAAAGCATAGGAAAAGAGGCAGAACGTCCACAATGATGCACTTGGCCAAAAAGGGCGTATGCGTTTTTTCCTGAATATATTCAGGAAAAAACGCATACGCCCTTTTTGGCCAACCAAGCAAGCTTGCAAAGGAAATCTGCACTACAATGAAGTCTCACTTCCCCCCGGTCAAAAGGGCCATCTGAAAAAAGTGTAAAATCCAGAAAGGCAGGACAGGCCATGGAGAACTGGGAGCCTTGTTATGCTGATGGGCGGGATGTAAATTGCCAACAGACACTCAGGAGAAGTGTATGGTGTTCCCTGAAACATCTAAAAAACAAAGCAACAGAGCCTAGGGCACTTCCACTTATGGTCCTATAGCTTAGGGAAATTAAAATCAAAAAGACACAGCCACCCCAAAGTTTGGGACTCCTCCGTTTACAAGAACCTCGTTTACCGTACAAGTGCAATATCACAGAAAGTGAAAAATGGATAAAGAACTTGTGGTACTTACGTACAATGCAGTATCACTCAGCAATGAAATCTATGTCATCAGGCCCGTAGCAGCATAATGAGTGGATTCAGGTACGATGATTCTAACTGAAATAAGTCACACAGAAAAAGAAACATCATAAGATATCACTAATACACGGAATGTAAACTTGGCTACACAGGAACTGCATTCCACAACAGAACAGGGTCTCAAATTTAGAAAACCAACTTATGCTTGCTTAAGGGGAAAGGTGAGTTGGGGTGCTGCATAAAACCAGAGATTGAAAAGAGCACAGATAAAGTTCCTTAAGCCAAATATGGAATAGACAAGAGCTACTCCTTGCTCAACGAAATGGACTCAAAACCCCATATTAAACGCCTAAGAATGTACCTGACTAGTAAGTATCTTAAAACCTATGGATTGCTATTTCTCCAAAAGAAAATCAAGCGTGTGTACAGGGGCATAAACGCAGCAGTGATAGGATTGGAGAGGTTCGGTGAGCAAATGAAGACCCTTTGAAGTCATATTGCACGGTATCCATTCCACGGGTCTCAACTCTCCAGGTTTAAGGTATTCTTCCTTCAGCTAAAATATGCATGTGGAACCTAGAGTATTATCAACCATGTGATTGGGAGACGTGTTCAAATATGTCTCAGTTTTCGTACCCTGGTACTCGGGTGCAACATTCCAGACGCTTTACTAACACTCTCCCCACTTGGAGAGTCAGCGCCTTTAACCTCTTGTTTGGCCCAGTTTGCTATTTCTTGGAAGATGAACAGGAATAGCGAGAACCAATGAGAGACCAGCTGGAGGTGTCTGGACGGGCAAATTTAACTCTCATTTCCCACCAGGAAGAGGAAATAACCAAAGGCTCAGCGTGCCGTGCCGGAACCAGATTAGGGCCTGAAGCCATCCTGCGGTGTTGCGGCCAGGTCACAAGAAAGCGAGTTGAAGAAAGGAGCTCAGGGGCACTGTAATTCACAAACCTGCAGAGTTATAAATGACAGCTATAGTCCAAAAATAGACTGAAGTAAGGCTGCCAAGAGGACTTGAAAGCGGGGCAGAATTGCAGGAAACCGATTTCAGGAGGTAGACTGGAATTGCATTGAAAGCATAGGAAAAGAGGCAGAACGTCCACAATGATGCACTTGGCCAAAAAGGGCGTATGCGTTTTTTCCTGAATATATTCAGGAAAAAACGCATACGCCCTTTTTGGCCAACCAAGCAAGCTTGCAAAGGAAATCTGCACTACAATGAAGTCTCACTTCCCCCCGGTCAAAAGGGCCATCTGAAAAAAGTGTAAAATCCAGAAAGGCAGGACAGGCCATGGAGAACTGGGAGCCTTGTTATGCTGATGGGCGGTATGTAAATTGCCAAGAACCACTTGGGAGAAGTGTATGGTGTTTCCTGAAACAACTAAAAAACAAAGCAACAGAACCTAGGGCACTTCCACTTATGGTCCTATAGCTTAGGGAAATTAAAATAAAAAAGACACAGCCACCCCAAAGTTTGGAACGGCTCTGTTTACAAGAACCTCGTTTACAGTACAAGTTCAATATCACAGAAAGTGAAAAATGCATAAAGAACTTGTGGTACTTACGTACAATGCAGTATCACTCAGCAATGAAATGTATGTCATCAGGCCCGTAGCAGCATCATGAGTGGATTCAGGTATGATGATTCTAACTGAAATAAGTCAAACAGAAAAAGAAACATCATAAGATATCACTAATACACGGAATGTAAACTTGGCTACACAGGAACTGCATTCCAAAACAGAACAGGGACTCAAATTTAGAAAACCAACTTATGCTTGCTTAAGGGGAAAGGTGAGTTGGGGTGCTGCATAAAACCAGAGATTGAAATGAGCACAGATAAAGTTCCTTAAGCCAAATATGGAATAGACAAGAGCTACTCCTTGCTCAACGAAATGGACACAAAACCCCATATTAAACGCCTAAGAATGCACCTGATTAGTACGTATCTCAAAACCTATGGATTGCTATGTCTCCGAAAGAGAATCAAGCATGTGTACAGGGGCATAAACGCAGCAGTGATAGGATTGGAGAGGTTCGTGAGCAAATGAAGACCCTTTGAAGTCATATTGCATGGTACCCATTCCACGGGTTTCAATTCTCCAGGTTTAAGGTATTCTTCCTTCAGCTAAAACATGCATGTGGAACCCAGAGTATGATCTACCATGTGAACGGGAGACGTGTTCAAATATGTCTCAGTTTTCCTCCCCTGGTACTCGGGTGCAACATTCCAGATGCTTTACTAACACTCTCCCGACTTGGAGAGTCAGTCCCTTTAACCTCCTGTTTGGCCCAGTTTGCAATTTCTGCGGAAGATGAACAGGAATAGCGAGAACCAATGAGAGGCTAGCTGGAGGTGTCTGGACGGGCAAATTTAACTCTCATTTCCCACCAGGAAGAGGAATTAACCAAAGGCTCAGCATGCCGGGCCGGAACCAGATTAGGGCCTGAAGCCATCCTGCGGTGTTGCGGCCAGGTCACAAGAAAGCGAGTTGAAGAAAGGAGCTCAGGGGCACTGTAATTCACAAACCTGCAGAGTTATAAATGACAGCTATCGTCCAAAAATAGACTGAAGTAAGGCTGCCAAGAGGACTTGAAAGCGGGGCAGAATTGCAGGAAACCGATTTCAGGAGGTAGACTGGAATTGCATTGAAAGCATAGGAAAAGAGGCAGAACGTCCACAATGATGCACTTGGCCAAAAAGGGCGTATGCGTTTTTTCCTGAATATATTCAGGAAAAAACGCATACGCCCTTTTTGGCCAACCAAGCAAGCTTGCAAAGGAAATCTGCACTACAGTGAAGTCTCACTTCCCCCCGGTCAAAAGGGCCATCTGAAAAAAGTGTAAAATCCAGAAAGGCAGGACAGGCCATGGAGAACTGGGAGCCTTGTTATGCTGATGGGCGGGATGTAAATTGCCAAGAACCACTTGGGAGAAGTGTATGGTGTTTCCTGAAACATCTAAAAAACAAAGCAACAGAACCTAGGGCACTTCCACTTATGGTCCTATAGCTTTGGGAAATTAAAATCAAAAAGACACAGCCACCCCAAAGTTTGGGACGCCTCCGTTTTCAAGAACCTCGTTTACCGTACAAGTTCAATATCACAGAAAGTGAAAAATGGATAAAGAACTTGTGGTACTTACGTACAATGCAGTATCACTCAGCAATGAAATCTATGTCATCAGGCCCGTAGCAGCATAATGAGTGGATTCAGGTATGATGATTCTAACTGAAATAAGTCACACAGAAAAAGAAACATCATAAGATATCACTAATACACGGAATGTAAACTTGGCTACACAGGAACTGCATTCCAAAACAGAACAGCGTCTCAAATTTAGAAAACCAACTTATGCTTGCTTAAGGGGAAAGGTGAGTTGGGGTGCTGCATAAAGCCAGAGATTGAAATGAGCACAGATAAAGTTCCTTAAGCCAAATATGGAATAGACAAGAGCTACTCCTTGCTCAACGAAATGGACTCAAAACCCCATATTAAACGCCTAAGAATGTACCTGACTAGTAAGTATCTTAAAACCTATGGATTGCTATGTCTCCAAAAGAGAATCAAGCGTGTGTACAGGGGCATAAATGCAGCAGTGATAGGATTGGAGAGGTTCGGTGAGCAAATGAAGACCCTTTGAAGTCATATTGCATGGTACCCATTTCACGGGTCTCAACTCTCCAGGTTTAAGGTATTCTTCCTTCAGCTAAAACATGCATGTGGAACCCAGAGTATGATCAACCATGTGAACGGGAGACGTGTTCAAATATGTCTCAGTTTTCCTCCCCTGGTACTCGGGTGCAACATTCCAGACGCTTTACTAACACTCTCCCCACTTGGAGAGTCAGTCCCTTTAACCTCCTGTTTGGCCCAGTTTGCAATTTCTGCGGAAGATGAACAGGAATAGCGAGAACCAATGAGAGGCTAGCTGGAGGTGTCTGGACGGGCAAATTTAACTCTCATTTCCCACCAGGAAGAGGAATTAACCAAAGGCTCAGCATGCCATGCCGGCACCAGATTAGGGCCTGAAGCCATCCTGCGGTGTTGCGGCCAGCTCAAAACAAAGCGAGTTGAAGAAAGGAGCTCAGGGGCACTGTAATTCACAAACCTGCAGAGTTATAAATGACAGCTATCGTCCAAAAATAGACTGAAGTAAGGCTGCCAAGAGGACTTGAAAGCGGAGCAGAATTGCAGGAAACCGATTTCAGGAGGTAGACTGGAATTGCATTGAAAGCATAGGAAAAGAGGCAGAACGTCCACAATGATGCACTTGGCCAAAAAGGGCGTATGCGTTTTTTCCTGAATATATTCAGGAAAAAACGCATACGCCCTTTTTGGCCAACCAAGCAAGCTTGCAAAGGAAATCTGCACTACAATGAAGTCTCACTTCCCCCCGGTCAAAAGGGCCATCTGAAAAAGTGTAAAATCCAGAAAGGCAACAGGCCATTGAGAACTGGGAGCCTTGTTATGCTGATGGGCGGGATGTAAATTGCCAACAGACACTCAGGAGAAGTGTATGGTGTTTCCTGAAACATCTAAAAAACAAAGCAACAGAGCCTAGGGCATTTCCACTTATGGTCCTATAGCTTAGGGAAATTAAATCAAAAAGACACAGCCACCCCAAAGTTTCGGACGCCTCTGTTTACAAGAACCTCGTTTACCGTACAAGTTCAATATCACAGAAAGTGAAAAATGGATAAAGAACTTTTGGTACTTACGCACAATGCAGTATCACTCAGCAATGAAATCTATGTCATCAGGCCCGTAGCAGCATAATGAGTGGATTCAGGTACGATGATTCTAACTGAAATAAGTCACACAGAAAAAGAAACATCATAAGATATCACTAATACACGGAATGGAAACTTGGCTACACAGGAACTGAATTACAGAACAGAACAGGGTCTCAAATTTAGAAAACGAACTTATGCTTGCTTAAGGGGAAAGGTGAGTTGGGGTGCTGCATAAAACCAGAGATTGAAATGAGCACAGATAAAGTTCCTTAAGCCAAATATGGAATAGACAAGAGCTACACCTTGCTCAACGAAATGGACTCAACACCGCATATTAAATGCCTAAGAATGTACCTGACTAGTAAGTATCTTAAAACCTATGGATTGCTATGTCTCCGAAAGAGAATCAAGCATGTGTACAGGGGCATAAACGCAGCAGTGATAGGATTGGAGAGGTTCGGTGAGCAAATGAAGACCCTTTGAAGTCATATTGCATGGTACCCATTCCACGGGTTTCAACTACCCAGGTTTAAGGTATTCTTCCTTCAGCTAAAACATGCATGTGGAACCTAGAGTATTATCAACCATGTGATCGGGAGACGTGTTCAAATATGTCTCAGTTTTCGTACCCTGGTACTCGGGTGCAACATTCCAGACGCTTTACTAACACTCTCCCCACTTGGAGAGTCAGTCCCTTTAACCTACTGTTTGGCCCAGTTTGCAATTTCTGTGGAAGATGAACAGGAATAGCGAGAACCAATGAGAGACTAGCTGGAGGTGTCTGGATGGGCAAATTTAACTCTCATTTCCCACCAGGAAGAGGAATTAACCAAAGGTTCAGCGTGCCGTGCCAGAACCAGATTAGGGCCTGAAGACATCCTGCGGTGTTGCGGCCAGGTCACAAGAAAGCGAGTTAAAGAAAGGAGCTCAGGAGCACTGTAATTCACAAACCTGCAGAGTTATAAATGACAGCTATCGTCCAAAAATAGACTGAAGTAAGGCTGCCAAGAGGACTTGAAAGCGGGGCAGAATTGCAGGAAACCGATTTCAGGAGGTAGACTGGAATTGCATTGAAAGCATAGGAAAAGAGGCAGAACGTCCACAATGATGCACTTGGCCAAAAAGGGCGTATGCGTTTTTTCCTGAATATATTCAGGAAAAAACGCATACGCCGTTTTTGGCCAACCAAGCAAGCTTGCAAAGGAAATCTGCACTACAATGAAGTCTCACTTCCCCCCGGTCAAAAGGGCCATCTGAAAAAAGTGTAAAATCCAGAAAGGCAGGACAGGCCATGGAGAACTGGGAGCCTTGTTATGCTGATGGGCGGGATGTAAATTACCAACAGACACTCAGGAGAAGTGTATGGTGTTTCCTGAAACATCTAAAAAACAAAGCAACAGAGCCTAGGGCACTTCCACTTATGGTCCTATAGCTTAGGGAATTTAAAATCAAAAAGACACAGCCACCCCAAAGTTTTGAACGGCTCTGTTTACAAGAACCTCGTTTACAGTACAAGTTCAACATCGCTGAAAGTGAAAAATGGATAAAAAAGTTGTGGTATTTACTTACAAAGCAATATCACTCAGCAATGAAATCTGTGTCATCAGGCCCTTAGCAGCACAATGAGTGGATTCAGGTATGATGATTCTAACTGAAATAAGTCACACAGAAAAAGAAACATCATAAGATATCAGTAATACACGGAATGGAAACTTGGCTACACAGGAACTGAATTACAGAACAGAACAGGGTCTCAAATTTAGAAAACCAACTTATGCTTGCTTAAGGGGAAAGGTGAGTTGGGGTGCTGCATAAAACCAGAGATTGAAATGAGCACAGATAAAGTTCCTTAAGCCAAATATGGAATAGACAAGAGCTACTCCTTGCTCAACAAAATGGACTCAACACCCCATATTAAACGCCTAAGAATGTACCTGACTAGTAAGTATCTTAAAACCTATGGATTGCTATGTCTCCGAAAGAGAATCAAGCATGTGTACAGGGGCATAAACGCAGCAGTGATAGGATTGGAGAGGTTCGGTGAGCAAATGAAGACCCTTTGAAGTCATATTGCATGGTACCCATTCCACGGGTTTCAAATACCCAGGTTTAAGGTACTCTTCCTTCAGCTAAAAGATGCATGTGGAAACCAAGTATGATCAACCATGTCAACGGGAGACGTGTTCAAATATGTCTCAGTTTTCGTACCCTGGTACTCGGGTGCAACATTCCAGACGCTTTACTAACACTCTCCCCACTTGGAGAGTCAGCGCCTTTAACCTCTTGTTTGGCCCAGTTTGCTATTTCTTGGAAGATGAACAGGAATAGCGAGAACCAATGAGAGACCAGCTGGAGGTGTCTGGACGGGCAAATTTAACTCTCATTTCCCACCAGGAAGAGGAAATAACCAAAGGCTCAGCGTGCCGTGCCGGAACCAGATTAGGGCCTGAAGCCATCCTGCGGTGTTGCGGCCAGGTCACAAGAAAGCGAGTTGAAGAAAGGAGCTCAGGGGCACTGTAATTCACAAACCTGCAGAGTTATAAATGACAGCTATCGTCCAAAAATAGACTGAAGTAAGGCTGCCAAGAGGACTTGAAAGCGGGGCAGAATTGCAGGAAACCGATTTCAGGAGGTAGACTGGAATTGCATTGAAAGCATAGGAAAAGAGGCAGAACGTCCACAATGATGCACTTGGCCAAAAAGGGCGTATGCGTTTTTTCCTGAATATATTCAGGAAAAAACGCATACGCCCTTTTTGGCCAACCAAGCAAGCTTGCAAAGGAAATCTGCACTACAATGAAGTCTCACTTCCCCCCGGTCAAAAGGGCCATCTGAAAAAAGTGTAAAATCCAGAAAGGCAGGACAGGCCATGGAGAACTGGGAGCCTTGTTATGCTGAAGGGCGGGATGTAAATTGCCAACAACCACTCGGGAGAAGTGTATGGTGTTTCCTGAAACATCTAAAAAACAAAGCAACAGAACCTAGGGCACTTCCACTTATGGTCCTATAGCTTAGGGAATTTAAAATAAATAAGACACAGCCACCACAAAGTTTCGAACGGCTCTGTTTACAAGAACCTCGTTTACAGTACAAGTTCAACATCGCAGAAAGTGAAAAATGGATAAAAAAGTTTTGGTATTTACTTACAAAGCAATATCACTCAACAATGAAATATGTGTCATCAGGCCCTTAGCAGCACAATGAGTGGATTCAGGTATGATGATTCTAACTGAAATAAGTCACACAGAAAAAGAAACATCATAAGATATCAGTAATACACGGAATGTAAACTTGGCTACACAGGAACTGAATTACAGAACAGAACAGGGTCTCAAATTTAGAAAACCAACTTATGCTTGCTTAAGGGTAAAGGTGAGTTGGGGTGCTGCATAAAACCAGAGATTGAAATGAGCACAGATAAAGTTCGTTAAGCCAAATATGGAATAGACAAGAGCTACTCCTTGCTCAACGAAATGGACTCAACACCGCATATTAAACGCCTAAGAATGTACCTGACTAGTAAGTATCTTAAAACCTATGGATTGCTATGTCTCCGAAAGAGAATCAAGCATGTGTACAGGGACATAAACGCAGCAGTGATAGGATTGGAGAGGTTCGGTGAGCAAATGAAGACCCTTTGAAGTCATATTGCATGGTACCCATTACACGGGTCTCAACTCTCCAGGTTTAAGGTATTCTTCCTTCAGCTAAAACATGCATGTGGAACCCAGAGTATGATCAACCATGTGAACGGGAGACGTGTTCAAATATGTCTCAGTTTTCCTCCCCTGGTACTCGGGTGCAACATTCCAGACGCTTTACTAACACTCTCCCCACTTGGAGAGTCAGCGCCTTTAACCTCCTGTTTGGCACAGTTTGCAATTTCTGTGGAAGATGAACAGGAATAGCGAGAACCAATGAGAGGCTAGCTGGAGGTGTCTGGACGGGCAAATTTAACTCTCATTTCCCACCAGGAAGAGGAATTAACCAAAGGCTCAGCATGCCGGGCCGGAACCATATTAGGGCCTGAAGCCATCCTGCGGTGTTGCGGCCAGGTCACAAGAAAGCGAGTTGAAGAAAGGAGCTCAGGGGCACTGCAATTCACAAACCAGCAGAGTTATAAATGACAGCTATCGTCCAAAAATAGACTGAAGTAAGGCTGCCAAGAGGACTTGAAAGCAGGGCAGAATTGCAGGAAAACGATTGTCACAATGATGCCATCCTGCGGTGTTGCGGCCAGCTCAAAAGTAAGCGAGTTGAAGAAAGGAGCTCAGGGGTACTGTCATTCAGAAACCTGCAGAGTTATAAATGACAGCTATCGTCCAAAAATAGACTGAAGTAAGGCTGCCAAGAGGACTTGAAAGCGGAGCAGAATTGCAGGAAACCGATTTCAGGAGGTAGACTGGAATTGCATTGAAAGCATAGGAAAAGAGGCAGAACGTCCACAATGATGCACTTGGCCAAAAAGGGCGTATGCCTTTTTTCCTAAATATATTCAGGAAAAAACGCATACGCCCTTTTTGGCCAACCAAGCAAGCTTGCAAAGGAAATCTGCACTACAATGAAGTCTCACTTCCCCCCGGTCAAAAGGGCCATCTGAAAAAAGTGTAAAATCCAGAAAGGCAGGACAGGCCATGGAGAACTGGGAGCCTTGTTTTGCTGATGGGTGGGATGTAAATTGCGAACAACCACTCAGGAGAAGTGTATGGTGTTTCCTGAAACATCTAAAAAACAAAGCAACAGAACCTAGGGCACTTCCACTTATGGTCCTATAGCTTAGGGAAATTAAAATCAAAAAGACACAGCCACCCCAAAGTTTGGGACGCCTCTGTTTACAAGAACCTCGTTTACCGTACAAGTTCAATATCACAGAAAGTGAAAAATGGATAAAGAAGTTTTGGTACTCATGTACAAAGCAATATCACTCAGCAATGAAATCTATGTCACCAGGCCCGTAGCAGCATAATGAGTGGATTCGGGTATGGTGATTCTAACTGAAATAAGTCACACAGAAAAAGAAACATCATAAGATATCAGTAATACACGGAATGTAAACTTGGCTACACAGGAACTGAATTACAGAACAGAACAGGGTCTCAAATTTAGAAAACCAACTTATGCTTGCTTAAGGGGAAAGGTGAGTTGGGGTGCTGCATAAAACCAGAGATTGAAATGAGCACAGATAAAGTTCCTTAAGCCAAATATGGAATAGACAAGAGCTACTCCTTGCTCAACCAAATGGACTCAACACCGCATATTAAACGCCTAAGAATGTACCTGACTAGTAAGTATCTTAAAACCTATGGATTGCTATGTCTCCGAAAGAGAATCAAGCATGTGTACAGGGGCATAAATGCAGCAGTGATAGGATTGGAGAGGTTCGTGAGCAAATGAAGACCCTTTGAAGTCATACTGCATGGTACCCATTACACGGGTCTCAACTCTCCAGGTTTAAGGTATTCTTCCTTCAGCTAAAACATGCATGTGGAACCCAGAGTATGATCAACCATGTGAACGGGAGACGTGTTCAAATATGTCTCAGTTTTCCTCCCCTGGTACTCGGGTGCAACATTCCAGACGCTTTACTAACACTCTCCCGACTTGGAGAGTCAGTCCCTTTAACCTCCTGTTTGGCCCAGTTTGCAATTTCTGCGGAAGATGAAAAGGAATAGCGAGAACCAATGAGAGGCTAGCTGGAGGTGTCTGGACGGGCAAATTTAACTCTCATTTCCCACCAGGAAGAGGAATTAACCAAAGGCTCAGCATGCCGGGCCGGAACCAGATTAGGGCCTGAAGCCAGCCTGCGGTGTTGCGGCCAGCTCAAAAGAAAGCGAGTTGAAGAAAGGAGCTCAGGGGCACTGTAATTCACAAACCTGCAGAGTTATAAATGACAGCTATCGTCCAAAAATATACTGAAGTAAGGCTGCCAAGAGGACTTGAAAGCGGAGCAGAATTGCAGGAAACCGATTTCAGGAGGTAGACTGGAATTGCATTGAAAGCATAGGAAAAGAGGCAGAACGTCCACAATGATGCACTTGGCCAAAAAGGACGTATGCGTTTTTTCCTGAATATATTCAGGAAAAAACGCATACGCCCTTTTTGGCCAACCAAGCAAGCTTGCAAAGGAAATCTGCACTACAATGAAGTCTCACTTCCCCCCGGTCAAAAGGGCCATCTGAAAAAAGTGTAAAATCCAGAAAGGCAACAGGCCATTGAGAACTGCGAGCCTTGTTATGCTGATGGGCGGGATGTAAATTGCCAACAGACACTTGGGAGAAATGTATGGTGTTGCCTGAAACATCTAAAAAACAGAGCAACAGAGCCTAGGGCACTTCCACTTATGGACCTATAGCTTAGGGAAATTAAAATCAAAAAGACACAGCCACCCCAAAGTTTGGAACGGCTCTGTTTACAAGAACCTCGTTTACAGTACAAGTTCAACATCGCAGAAAGTGAAAAATGGATAAAGAAGTTGTGGTATTCACTTACAAAGCAATATCACTCAGCAATGAAATCTATGTCATCAGGCACTTAGCAGCACAATGAGTGGATTCAGGTATGATGATTCTAACTGAAATAAGTCACACAGAAAAAGAAACATCATAAGATATCAGTAATACACGGAATGGAAACTTGGCTACACAGGAACTGAATTACAGAACAGAACAGGGTCTCAAATTTAGAAAACCAACTTATGCTTGCTTAAGGGTAAAGGTGAGTTGGGGTGCTGCATAAAACCAGAGATTGAAATGAGCACAGATAAAGTTCGTTAAGCCAAATATGGAATAGACAAGAGCTACTCCTTGCTCAACGAAATGGACTCAACACCGCATACTAAACGCCTAAGAATGTACCTGACTAGTAAGTATCTTAAAACCTATGGATTGCTATGTCTCCGAAAGAGAATCAAGCATGTGTACAGGGGCATAAACGCAGCAGTGATAGGATTGGAGAGGTTCGGTGAGCAAATGAAGACCCTTTGAAGTTATATTGCATGGTACCCATTACACGGGTCTCAACTCTCCAGGTTTAAGGTATTCTTCCTTCAGCTAAAACATGCATGTGGAACCCAGAGTATGATCAACCATGTGAACGGGAGACGTGTTCAAATATGTCTCAGTTTTCCTCCCCTGGTACTTGGGTGCAACATTCCAGACGCTTTACTAACACTCTCCCGACTTGGAGAGTCAGTCCCTTTAACCTCCTGTTTGGCCCAGTTTGCAATTTCTGCGGAAGATGAACAGGAATAGCGAGAACCAATGAGAGGCTAGCTGGAGGTGTCTGGACGGGCAAATTTAACTCTCATTTCCCACCAGGAAGAGGAATTAACCAAAGGCTCAGCATGCCGGGCCGGAACCATATTAGGGCCTAAAGCCATCCTGCGGTGTTGCGGCCAGGTCACAAGAAAGCGAGTTGAAGAAAGGAGCTCAGGGGCACTGCAATTCACAAACCAGCAGAGTTATAAATGACAGCTATCGTCCAAAAATAGACTGAAGTAAGGCTGCCAAGAGGACTTGAAAGCAGGGCAGAATTGCAGGAAACCGATTGGCACAATGATGCCATCCTGCGGTGTTGCGGCCTGCTCAAAAGAAAGCGAGTTGAAGAAAGGAGCTCAGGGGCACTGTAATTCACAAACCTGCAGAGTTATAAATGACAGCTATTGTCCAAAAATAGACTGAAGTAAGGCTGCCAAGAGGAGTTGAAAGCGGAGCAGAATTGCAGGAAACCGATTTCAGGAGGTAGACTGGAATTGCATTGAAAGCATAGGAAAAGAGGCAGAACGTCCACAATGATGCACTTGGCCAAAAAGGGCGTATGCGTTTTTTCCTGAATATATTCAGGAAAAAACGCATACGCCCTTTTTGGCCAACCAAGCAAGCTTGCAAAGGAAATCTGCACTACAATGAAGTCTCACTTCCCCCCGGTCAAAAGGGCCATCTGAAAAAAGTGTAAAATCCAGAAAGGCAGGACAGGCCATGGAGAACTGGGAGCCTTGTTATGCTGATGGGTGGGATGTAAATTGCGAACAACCACTCAGGAGAAGTGTATGGTGTTTCCTGAAACATCTAAAAAACAAAGCAACAGAACCTAGGGCACTTCCACTTATGGTCCTATAGCTTAGGGAAATTAAATTCAAAAAGACACAGCCACCCCAAAGTTTGGGACGCCTCTGTTTACAAGAACCTCGTTTACCGTACAAGTTCAATATCACAGAAAGTGAAAAATGGATAAAGAAGTTTTGGTACTCATGTACAAAGCAATATCACTCAGCAATGAAATCTATGTCATCAGGCCCGTAGCAGCATAATGAGTGGATTCAGGTACGATGATTCTAACTGAAATAAATCACACAGAAAAAGAAACATCATAAGATATCACTAATACACGGAATGTAAACTTGGCTACACAGGAACTGCATTCCAAAACAGAACATGGTCTCAAATTTAGAAAACCAACTTATGCTTGCTTAAGGGGAAAGGTGAGTTGGGGTGCTGCATAAAACCAGAGATTGAAATGAGCACAGATAAAATTCCTTAAGCCAAATATGGAATAGACAAGAGCTACTCCTTGCTCAACGAAATGGACTCAACACCCCATATTAAACGCCTAAGAATGTACCTGACTAGTAAGTATCTTAAAACCTATGGATTGCTATGTCTCCAAAAGAGAATCAAGCATGTGTACAGGGGCATAAACGCAGCAGTGATAGGATTGGAGAGGTTCGGTGAGCAAATGAAAACCCTTTGAAGTCACATTGCATGGTACCCATTCCCGGGTTTCAATTCTGCAAGTTTAAGGTATTCTTCCTTCAGCTAAAACATGCATGTGGAACCTAGAGTATGATCAACCATGTGATCGGGAGACGTGTTCAAATATGTCTC
Organism: Stenella coeruleoalba; assembly: GCF_951394435.1. Classification (NCBI taxonomy): domain Eukaryota; kingdom Metazoa; phylum Chordata; class Mammalia; order Artiodactyla; family Delphinidae; genus Stenella; species Stenella coeruleoalba. Next base: position 79,178 of record NW_027646321.1, read on the forward strand.
AGTTTTCATACCCTGGTACTCGAGTGCAACATTCCAGACGCTTTACTAACACTCTCCCCACTTGGAGAGTCAGTCCCTTTAACCTACTGTTTGGCCCAGTTTGCAATTTCTGTGGAAGATGAACAGGAATAGCGAGAACCAATGAGAGACTAGCTGGAGGTGTCTGGATGGGCAAATTTAACTCTCATTTCCCACCAGGAAGAGGAATTAACCAAAGGTTCAGCGTGCCGTGCCAGAACCAGATTAGGGCCTGAAGACATCCTGCGGTGTTGCGGCCAGGTCACAAGAAAGCGAGTTAAAGAAAGGAGCTCAGGAGCACTGTAATTCACAAACCTGCAGAGTTATAAATGACAGCTATCGTCCAAAAATAGACTGAAGTAAGGCTGCCAAGAGGACTTGAAAGCGGGGCAGAATTGCAGGAAACCGATTTCAGGAGGTAGACTGGAATTGCATTGAAAGCATAGGAAAAGAGGCAGAACGTCCACAATGATGCACTTGGCCAAAAAGGGCGTATGCGTTTTTTCCTGAATATATTCAGGAAAAAACGCATACGCCGTTTTTGGCCAACCAAGCAAGCTTGCAAAGGAAATCTGCACTACAATGAAGTCTCACTTCCCCCCGGTCAAAAGGGCCATCTGAAAAAAGTGTAAAATCCAGAAAGGCAGGACAGGCCATGGAGAACTGGGAGCCTTGTTATGCTGATGGGCGGGATGTAAATTACCAACAGACACTCAGGAGAAGTGTATGGTGTTTCCTGAAACATCTAAAAAACAAAGCAACAGAGCCTAGGGCACTTCCACTTATGGTCCTATAGCTTAGGGAATTTAAAATCAAAAAGACACAGCCACCCCAAAGTTTTGAACGGCTCTGTTTACAAGAACCTCGTTTACAGTACAAGTTCAACATCGCTGAAAGTGAAAAATGGATAAAAAAGTTGTGGTATTTACTTACAAAGCAATATCACTCAGCAATGAAATCTGTGTCATCAGGCCCTTAGCAGCACAATGAGTGGATTCAGGTATGATGATTCTAACTGAAATAAGTCACACAGAAAAAGAAACATCATAAGATATCAGTAATACACGGAATGGAAACTTGGCTACACAGGAACTGAATTACAGAACAGAACAGGGTCTCAAATTTAGAAAACCAACTTATGCTTGCTTAAGGGGAAAGGTGAGTTGGGGTGCTGCATAAAACCAGAGATTGAAATGAGCACAGATAAAGTTCCTTAAGCCAAATATGGAATAGACAAGAGCTACTCCTTGCTCAACAAAATGGACTCAACACCCCATATTAAACGCCTAAGAATGTACCTGACTAGTAAGTATCTTAAAACCTATGGATTGCTATGTCTCCGAAAGAGAATCAAGCATGTGTACAGGGGCATAAACGCAGCAGTGATAGGATTGGAGAGGTTCGGTGAGCAAATGAAGACCCTTTGAAGTCATATTGCATGGTACCCATTCCACGGGTTTCAAATACCCAGGTTTAAGGTACTCTTCCTTCAGCTAAAAGATGCATGTGGAAACCAAGTATGATCAACCATGTCAACGGGAGACGTGTTCAAATATGTCTCAGTTTTCATACCCTGGTACTCGGGTGCAACATTCCAGACGCTTTACTAACACTCTCCCCACTTGGAGAGTCAGCGCCTTTAACCTCTTGTTTGGCCCAGTTTGCTATTTCTTGGAAGATGAACAGGAATAGCGAGAACCAATGAGAGACCAGCTGGAGGTGTCTGGACGGGCAAATTTAACTCTCATTTCCCACCAGGAAGAGGAAATAACCAAAGGCTCAGCGTGCCGTGCCGGAACCAGATTAGGGCCTGAAGCCATCCTGCGGTGTTGCGGCCAGGTCACAAGAAAGCGAGTTGAAGAAAGGAGCTCAGGGGCACTGTAATTCACAAACCTGCAGAGTTATAAATGACAGCTATCGTCCAAAAATAGACTGAAGTAAGGCTGCCAAGAGGACTTGAAAGCGGGGAGAATTGCAGGAAACCGATTTCAGGAGGTAGACTGGAATTGCATTGAAAGCATAGGAAAAGAGGCAGAACGTCCACAATGATGCACTTGGCCAAAAAGGGCGTATGCGTTTTTTCCTGAATATATTCAGGAAAAAACGCATACGCCCTTTTTGGCCAACCAAGCAAGCTTGCAAAGGAAATCTGCACTACAATGAAGTCTCACTTCCCCCCGGTCAAAAGGGCCATCTGAAAAAAGTGTAAAATCCAGAAAGGCAGGACAGGCCATGGAGAACTGGGAGCCTTGTTATGCTGAAGGGCGGGATGTAAATTGCCAACAACCACTCGGGAGAAGTGTATGGTGTTTCCTGAAACATCTAAAAAACAAAGCAACAGAACCTAGGGCACTTCCACTTATGGTCCTATAGCTTAGGGAATTTAAAATAAATAAGACACAGCCACCACAAAGTTTCGAACGGCTCTGTTTACAAGAACCTCGTTTACAGTACAAGTTCAACATCGCAGAAAGTGAAAAATGGATAAAAAAGTTTTGGTATTTACTTACAAAGCAATATCACTCAACAATGAAATATGTGTCATCAGGCCCTTAGCAGCACAATGAGTGGATTCAGGTATGATGATTCTAACTGAAATAAGTCACACAGAAAAAGAAACATCATAAGATATCAGTAATACACGGAATGTAAACTTGGCTACACAGGAACTGAATTACAGAACAGAACAGGGTCTCAAATTTAGAAAACCAACTTATGCTTGCTTAAGGGGAAAGGTGAGTTGGGGTGCTGCATAAAACCAGAGATTGAAATGAGCACAGATAAAGTTCGTTAAGCCAAATATGGAATAGACAAGAGCTACTCCTTGCTCAACGAAATGGACTCAACACCGCATATTAAACGCCTAAGAATGTACCTGACTAGTAAGTATCTTAAAACCTATGGATTGCTATGTCTCCGAAAGAGAATCAAGCATGTGTACAGGGACATAAACGCAGCAGTGATAGGATTGGAGAGGTTCGGTGAGCAAATGAAGACCCTTTGAAGTCATATTGCATGGTACCCATTACACGGGTCTCAACTCTCCAGGTTTAAGGTATTCTTCCTTCAGCTAAAACATGCATGTGGAACCCAGAGTATGATCAACCATGTGAACGGGAGACGTGTTCAAATATGTCTCAGTTTTCCTCCCCTGGTACTCGGGTGCAACATTCCAGACGCTTTACTAACACTCTCCCCACTTGGAGAGTCAGCGCCTTTAACCTCCTGTTTGGCACAGTTTGCAATTTCTGTGGAAGATGAACAGGAATAGCGAGAACCAATGAGAGGCTAGCTGGAGGTGTCTGGACGGGCAAATTTAACTCTCATTTCCCACCAGGAAGAGGAATTAACCAAAGGCTCAGCATGCCGGGCCGGAACCATATTAGGGCCTGAAGCCATCCTGCGGTGTTGCGGCCAGGTCACAAGAAAGCGAGTTGAAGAAAGGAGCTCAGGGGCACTGCAATTCACAAACCAGCAGAGTTATAAATGACAGCTATCGTCCAAAAATAGACTGAAGTAAGGCTGCCAAGAGGACTTGAAAGCAGGGCAGAATTGCAGGAAAACGATTGTCACAATGATGCCATCCTGCGGTGTTGCGGCCAGCTCAAAAGTAAGCGAGTTGAAGAAAGGAGCTCAGGGGTACTGTCATTCAGAAACCTGCAGAGTTATAAATGACAGCTATCGTCCAAAAATAGACTGAAGTAAGGCTGCCAAGAGGACTTGAAAGCGGAGCAGAATTGCAGGAAACCGATTTCAGGAGGTAGACTGGAATTGCATTGAAAGCATAGGAAAAGAGGCAGAACGTCCACAATGATGCACTTGGCCAAAAAGGGCGTATGCCTTTTTTCCTAAATATATTCAGGAAAAAACGCATACGCCCTTTTTGGCCAACCAAGCAAGCTTGCAAAGGAAATCTGCACTACAATGAAGTCTCACTTCCCCCCGGTCAAAAGGGCCATCTGAAAAAAGTGTAAAATCCAGAAAGGCAGGACAGGCCATGGAGAACTGGGAGCCTTGTTTTGCTGATGGGTGGGATGTAAATTGCGAACAACCACTCAGGAGAAGTGTATGGTGTTTCCTGAAACATCTAAAAAACAAAGCAACAGAACCTAGGGCACTTCCACTTATGGTCCTATAGCTTAGGGAAATTAAAATCAAAAAGACACAGCCACCCCAAAGTTTGGGACGCCTCTGTTTACAAGAACCTCGTTTACCGTACAAGTTCAATATCACAGAAAGTGAAAAATGGATAAAGAAGTTTTGGTACTCATGTACAAAGCAATATCACTCAGCAATGAAATCTATGTCACCAGGCCCGTAGCAGCATAATGAGTGGATTCGGGTATGGTGATTCTAACTGAAATAAGTCACACAGAAAAAGAAACATCATAAGATATCAGTAATACACGGAATGTAAACTTGGCTACACAGGAACTGAATTACAGAACAGAACAGGGTCTCAAATTTAGAAAACCAACTTATGCTTGCTTAAGGGGAAAGGTGAGTTGGGGTGCTGCATAAAACCAGAGATTGAAATGAGCACAGATAAAGTTCCTTAAGCCAAATATGGAATAGACAAGAGCTACTCCTTGCTCAACCAAATGGACTCAACACCGCATATTAAACGCCTAAGAATGTACCTGACTAGTAAGTATCTTAAAACCTATGGATTGCTATGTCTCCGAAAGAGAATCAAGCATGTGTACAGGGGCATAAATGCAGCAGTGATAGGATTGGAGAGGTTCGTGAGCAAATGAAGACCCTTTGAAGTCATACTGCATGGTACCCATTACACGGGTCTCAACTCTCCAGGTTTAAGGTATTCTTCCTTCAGCTAAAACATGCATGTGGAACCCAGAGTATGATCAACCATGTGAACGGGAGACGTGTTCAAATATGTCTCAGTTTTCCTCCCCTGGTACTTGGGTGCAACATTCCAGACGCTTTACTAACACTCTCCCGACTTGGAGAGTCAGTCCCTTTAACCTCCTGTTTGGCCCAGTTTGCAATTTCTGCGGAAGATGAACAGGAATAGCGAGAACCAATGAGAGGCTAGCTGGAGGTGTCTGGACGGGCAAATTTAACTCTCATTTCCCACCAGGAAGAGGAATTAACCAAAGGCTCAGCATGCCGGGCCGGAACCAGATTAGGGCCTGAAGCCAGCCTGCGGTGTTGCGGCCAGCTCAAAAGAAAGCGAGTTGAAGAAAGGAGCTCAGGGGCACTGTAATTCACAAACCTGCAGAGTTATAAATGACAGCTATCGTCCAAAAATATACTGAAGTAAGGCTGCCAAGAGGACTTGAAAGCGGAGCAGAATTGCAGGAAACCGATTTCAGGAGGTAGACTGGAATTGCATTGAAAGCATAGGAAAAGAGGCAGAACGTCCACAATGATGCACTTGGCCAAAAAGGACGTATGCGTTTTTTCCTGAATATATTCAGGAAAAAACGCATACGCCCTTTTTGGCCAACCAAGCAAGCTTGCAAAGGAAATCTGCACTACAATGAAGTCTCACTTCCCCCCGGTCAAAAGGGCCATCTGAAAAAAGTGTAAAATCCAGAAAGGCAACAGGCCATTGAGAACTGCGAGCCTTGTTATGCTGATGGGCGGGATGTAAATTGCCAACAGACACTTGGGAGAAATGTATGGTGTTGCCTGAAACATCTAAAAAACAGAGCAACAGAGCCTAGGGCACTTCCACTTATGGACCTATAGCTTAGGGAAATTAAAATCAAAAAGACACAGCCACCCCAAAGTTTGGAACGGCTCTGTTTACAAGAACCTCGTTTACAGTACAAGTTCAACATCGCAGAAAATGAAAAATGGATAAAGAAGTTGTGGTATTCACTTACAAAGCAATATCACTCAGCAATGAAATCTATGTCATCAGGCACTTAGCAGCACAATGAGTGGATTCAGGTATGATGATTGTAACTGAAATAAGTCACACAGAAAAAGAAACATCATAAGATATCAGTAATACACGGAATGGAAACTTGGCTACAGAGGAACTGAATTACAGAACAGAACAGGGTCTCAAATTTAGAAAACCAACTTATGCTTGCTTAAGGGTAAAGGTGAGTTGGGGTGCTGCATAAAACCAGAGATTGAAATGAGCACAGATAAAGTTCGTTAAGCCAAATATGGAATAGACAAGAGCTACTCCTTGCTCAACGAAATGGACTCAACACCGCATACTAAACGCCTAAGAATGTACCTGACTAGTAAGTATCTTAAAACCTATGGATTGCTATGTCTCCGAAAGAGAATCAAGCATGTGTACAGGGGCATAAATGCAGCAGTGATAGGATTGGAGAGGTTCGGTGAGCAAATGAAGACCCTTTGAAGTTATATTGCATGGTACCCATTACACGGGTCTCAACTCTCCAGGTTTAAGGTATTCTTCCTTCAGCTAAAACATGCATGTGGAACCCAGAGTATGATCAACCATGTGAACGGGAGACGTGTTCAAATATGTCTCAGTTTTCCTCCCCTGGTACTTGGGTGCAACATTCCAGACGCTTTACTAACACTCTCCCGACTTGGAGAGTCAGTCCCTTTAACCTCCTGTTTGGCCCAGTTTGCAATTTCTGCGGAAGATGAACAGGAATAGCGAGAACCAATGAGAGGCTAGCTGGAGGTGTCTGGACGGGCAAATTTAACTCTCATTTCCCACCAGGAAGAGGAATTAACCAAAGGCTCAGCATGCCGGGCCGGAACCATATTAGGGCCTAAAGCCATCCTGCGGTGTTGCGGCCAGGTCACAAGAAAGCGAGTTGAAGAAAGGAGCTCAGGGGCACTGCAATTCACAAACCAGCAGAGTTATAAATGACAGCTATCGTCCAAAAATAGACTGAAGTAAGGCTGCCAAGAGGACTTGAAAGCAGGGCAGAATTGCAGGAAACCGATTGGCACAATGATGCCATCCTGCGGTGTTGCGGCCTGCTCAAAAGAAAGCGAGTTGAAGAAAGGAGCTCAGGGGCACTGTAATTCACAAACCTGCAGAGTTATAAATGACAGCTATTGTCCAAAAATAGACTGAAGTAAGGCTGCCAAGAGGAGTTGAAAGCGGAGCAGAATTGCATGAAACCGATTTCAGGAGGTAGACTGGAATTGCATTGAAAGCATAGGAAAAGAGGCAGAACGTCCACAATGATGCACTTGGCCAAAAAGGGCGTATGCGTTTTTTCCTGAATATATTCAGGAAAAAACGCATACGCCCTTTTTGGCCAACCAAGCAAGCTTGCAAAGGAAATCTGCACTACAATGAAGTCTCACTTCCCCCCGGTCAAAAGGGCCATCTGAAAAAAGTGTAAAATCCAGAAAGGCAGGACAGGCCATGGAGAACTGGGAGCCTTGTTATGCTGATGGGTGGGATGTAAATTGCGAACAACCACTCAGGAGAAGTGTATGGTGTTTCCTGAAACATCTAAAAAACAAAGCAACAGAACCTAGGGCACTTCCACTTATGGTCCTATAGCTTAGGGAAATTAAATTCAAAAAGACACAGCCACCCCAAAGTTTGGGACGCCTCTGTTTACAAGAACCTCGTTTACCGTACAAGTTCAATATCACAGAAAGTGAAAAATGGATAAAGAAGTTTTGGTACTCATGTACAAAGCAATATCACTCAGCAATGAAATCTATGTCATCAGGCCCGTAGCAGCATAATGAGTGGATTCAGGTACGATGATTCTAACTGAAATAAGTCACACAGAAAAAGAAACATCATAAGATATCACTAATACACGGAATGTAAACTTGGCTACACAGGAACTGCATTCCAAAACAGAACATGGTCTCAAATTTAGAAAACCAACTTATGCTTGCTTAAGGGGAAAGGTGAGTTGGGGTGCTGCATAAAACCAGAGATTGAAATGAGCACAGATAAAATTCCTTAAGCCAAATATGGAATAGACAAGAGCTACTCCTTGCTCAACGAAATGGACTCAACAGCCCATATTAAACGCCTAAGAATGTACCTGACTAGTAAGTATCTTAAAACCTATGGATTGCTATGTCTCCAAAAGAGAATCAAGCATGTGTACAGGGGCATAAACGCAGCAGTGATAGGATTGGAGAGGTTCGGTGAGCAAATGAAAACCCTTTGAAGTCACATTGCATGGTACCCATTCCCGGGTTTCAATTCTGCAAGTTTAAGGTATTCTTCCTTCAGCTAAAACATGCATGTGGAACCTAGAGTATGATCAACCATGTGATCGGGAGACGTGTTCAAATATGTCTCAGTTTTCATACCCTGGTACTCGAGTGCAACATTCCAGACGCTTTACTAACACTCTCCCCACTTGGAGAGTCAGCGCCTTTAACCTCCTGTTTGGCCCAGTTTGCAATTTCTGCGGAAGATGAACAGGAATAGCGAGAACCAATGAGAGACTAGCTGGAGGTGTCTGGACGGGCAAATTTAACTCTCATTTCCCACCAGGAAGAGGAATTAACCAAAGGCTCAGCATGCCGTGCCACAACCAGATTAGGGCCTGAAGCCATCCTGCGGTGTTGCGGCCAGCTCACAAGAAAGCGAGTTGAAGAAAGGAGCTCAGGGGCACTGTAATGCACAAACCTGCAGAGTTATAAATGACAGCTATCGTCCAAAAATAGACTGAAGTAAGGCTGCCAAGAGGACTTGAATGCGGGGCAGAATTGCAGGAAACCGATTTCAGGAGGTAGACTGGAATTGCATTGAAAGCATAGGAAAAGAGGCAGAGCGCCCACAATGATGCACTTGGCCAAAAAGCGCGTATGCGTTTTTTCCTGAATATATTCAGGAAAAAACGCATACGCCCTTTTTGGCCAACCAAGCAAACTTGCAAAGGAAATCTGCACTACAATGAAGTCTCACTTCCCCCCGGTCAAAAGGGCCATCTGAAAAAAGTGTAAAATCCAGAAAGGCAGGACAGTCCATGGAGAACTGGGAGCCTTGTTATGCTGATGGGCGGGATGTAAATTGCCAACAGACACTCGGGAGAAGTGTATGGTGTTTCCTGAAACATCTAAAAAACAAAGCAACAGAGCCTAGGGCACTTCCACGTATGGTCCTATAGCTTAGGGAAATTAAAATCTAAAAGACACAGCCACCCCAAAGTTTGGGACGCCTCTGTTTACAAGAACCTCGTTTACCGTACAAGTTCAATATCACAGAAAGTGAAAAATGGATAAAGAACTTGTGGTACTTACGTACAATGCAGTATCACTCAGCAATGAAATCTATGTCATCAGGCCCGTAGCAGCATAATGAGTGGATTCAGGTACGATGATTCTAACTGAAATAAGTCACACAGAAAAAGAAACATCATAAGATATCAGTAATACACGGAATGTTAACTTGGCTACACAGGAACTGAATTCTAAAACAGAACAGGGTCTCAAATTTAGAAAACCAACTTATGCTTGCTTAAGGGGAAAGGTGAGTTGGGGTGCTGCATAAAACCAGAGATTGAAATGAGCACAGATAAAGTTCCTTAAGCCAAATATGGAATAGTCAAGAGCTACTCCTTGCTCAACGAAATGGACTCAACACCGCATATTAAACGCCTAAGAATGTACCTGACTAGTAAGTATCTTAAAACCTACGGATTGCTATGTCTCCGAAAGAGAATCAAGCATGTGTACAGGGGCATAAACGCAGCAGTGATAGGATTGGAGAGGTTCGGTGAGCAAATGAAGACCCTTTGAAGTCATATTGCATGGTACCCATTCCACGGGTCTCAACTCTCCAGGTTTAAGGTATTCTTCCTTCAGCTAAAACAGGCATGTGGAACCCAGAGTATGATAAACCGTGTGAACGGGAGACGTGTTCAAATATGTCTCAGTTTTCGTACCATGGTACTCGGGTGCAACATTCCAGGCGCTTTACTAACATTCTCCCGACTTGGAGAGTCAGTCCCTTTAACCTCCTGTTTGGCCCACTTTGCAATTTCTGCAGAAGATGAACAGGAATAGCGAGAACCAATGAGAGACTAGCTGGAGGTGTCTGGACGGCCAAATTTAACTCTCATTTCCCACCAGGAAGAGGAATTAACCAAAGGCTCAGCGTGCCGTGCCGGAACCAGATTAGGGCCTGAAGGCATCCTGCGGTGTTGCGGCCAGGTCACAAGAAAGTGAGTTGAAGAAAGGAGCTCAGGGGCACTGTAATTCACAAACCTGCAGAGTTATAAATGACAGCTATCGTCCAAAAATATACTGAAGTAAGGCTGCCAAGAGGACTTCAAAGACGGGCAGAATTGCAGGAAACCGATTTCAGGAGGTAGACTGGAATTGCATTGAAAGCATAGGAAAAGAGGCAGAATGTCCACAATGATGCACTTGGCCAAAAAGGGCGTATGCGTTTTTTCCTGAATATATTCAGGAAAAAACGCATACGCCCTTTTTGTCCAACCAAGCAAGCTTGCAAAGGAAATCTACACTACAATGAAGTCTCACTTCCCCCACGGTCAAAAGGGCCATCTGAAAAAAGTGTAAAATCCAGAAAGGCAGGACAGGCCATGGAGAACTGGGAGCCTTTTTATGCTGATGGGCGGGATGTAAATTGCCAACGGACACTCGAGAGAAGTGTATGGTGTTTCCTGAAACATCTAAGAAACAAAGCAACAGAGCCCAGGGCACTTCCACTTATGGTCCTATAGCTTAGGGAAATTAAAATCAAAAAGACACAGCCACCCGAAGTTTGGGACGCCTCTGTTCACAAGAACCTCATTTACCGTACAAGTTCAATATCACAGAAAGTGAAAAATGGATAAAGAACTTGTGGTACTTATGTACAATGCAGTATCACTCAGCAATGAAATCTATGTCATCAGGCCCATAGCAGCATAATGAGTGGATTCAGGTACGATGATTCTAACTGAAATAAGTCACACAGAAAAAGAAACATCATAAGATATAAGTAATACACGGAATGTAAACTTAGCTACACAGGAACTGAATTCCCAAACAGAACAGGGTCTCAAATTTAGAACACCAACTTATGCTTGATAAGGGTAAAGGTGAGTTGGGGTGCTCCATAAAACCAGAGATTGAAATGAGCACAGATAAAGTTCCTTAAGCCAAATATGGAATAGACAATAGCTACTCCTTGCTCAAGAAAATGGACTCAACACCGCATATTAAACGCCTAAGAATGTACCTGACTAGTAAGTATCTTAAAACCTATGGATTGCTATGTCTCCGAAAGAGAATCAAGCATGTGTACAGGGGCTTAAACGCAGCAGTGATAGGATTGGAGAGGTTCGGTGAGCAAATGAAGACCCTTTGAAGTCATATTGCATGGTACCGATTCCACGGGTCTCAACTCTCCAGGTTTAAGGTATTCTTCCTTCAGCTAAAACATGCATGTGGAACCTAGAGTATGATCAACCATGTGATCGGGAGACGTGTTCAAATATGTCTCAGTTTTCCTCCCCTGGTACTCGGGTGCAACATTCCAGACGCTTTACTAACACTCTCCCGACTTGGAGAGTCAGTCCCTTTAACCTCCTGTTTGGCCCAGTTTGCAATTTCTGCGGAAGATGAACAGGAGTAGCGAGAACCAAAGAGAGACTAGCTGGAGGTATCTGGACGGGCAAATTTAACTCTCATTTCCCACCAGGAAGAGGAATTAACCAAAGGCTCAGCGTGCCGTGCCGGAACCAGATTAGGGCCTGAAGCCATGCTGCGGTGTTGCGGCCAGGTCACAAGAAAGCGAGTTGAAGAAAGGAGCTCAGGGGCACTGTAATTCACAAACGTGCAGAGTTATAAATGACAGCTATCGTCCAAAAATATACTGAAGTAAGGCTGCCAAGAGGACTTGAAAGCGGGGCAGAATTGCAGGAAACCGATTTCAGGAGGTAGACTGGAATTGCATTGAAAGCATAGGAAAAGAGGCAGAGCGTCCACAATGATGCACTTGGCCAAAAAGGGCGTATGCGTTTTTTCCTGAATATATTCAAGAAAAAACGCATACGCCCTTTTTGGCCAACCAAGCAAGCTTGCAAAGGAAATCTGCACTACAATGAAGTCTCACTTCCCCCCGGTCAAAAGGGCCATCTGAAAAAAGTGTAAAATCCAGAAAGGCAGGACAGGCCATGGAGAACTGGGAGCCTTGTTATGCTGATGGGCGGGATGTAAATTGCAAACAGACACTCGGGAGAAGTGTATGGTGTTTCCTGAAACATCTAAAAAACAAAGCAACAGAGCCTAGGGCACTTCCACTTATGGTCCTATAGCTTAGGGAAATTAAAATCAAAAAGACACAGCCACCCCAAAGTTTGGGATGCCTCTGTTTACAAGAACCTCATTTACCGTACAAGTTCAATATCACAGTAAGTGAAAAATGGATAAAGAACTTTTGGTACTTACATACAATGCAGTATCACTCAGCAATGAAATCTATGTCATCAGGCCCGTAGCAGCATAATGAGTGGATTCAGGTACGATGATTCTAACTGAAATAAGTCACACAGAAAAAGAAACATCATAAGATATCAGTAATACACGGAATGTAAACTTCGCTACACAGGAACAGAATTACAGAACAGAACAGGGTCTCAAATTTAGAAAACCAACTTATGCTTGCTTAAGGGGAAAGGTGATTTGGCGTGCTGCATAAAACCAGAGATTGAAATGAGCACAGATAAAGTTCCTTAAGCCAAATATGGAAAAGACAAGAGCTACTCCTTGCTCAACGAAATGGACTCAACACCGCATATTAAACGCCTAAGAATGTACCTGACTAGTAAGTACCTTAAAACCTATGGATTGCTATGTCTCCGAAAGAGAATCAAGCATGTGTACAGGGGCATAAACGCAGCAGTGATAAGATTGGAGAGGTTCGGTGAGCAAATGAAGACCCTTTGAAGTCATATTGCATGGTACCCATTCCACGGGTCTCAACTCTCCAGGTTTAAGGTATTCTTCCTTCAGCTAAAACATGCATGTGGAACCTAGAGTATGATCAACCATGTGATCGGGAGACGTGTTCAAATATGTCTCAGTTTTCGTACCCTGGTACTCGGGTGCAACATTCCAGACGCTTTACTAACACTCTCCCCACTTGGAGAGTCAGCGCCTTTAAACTCCTGTTTGGCCCAGTTTGCAATTTCTGCGGAAGATGAACAGGAATAGGGAGAACCAATGAGAGACTAGCTGGAGGTGTCTGGACGGGCAAATTTAACTCTCATTTCCCACCAGGAAGAGGAATTAACCAAAGGCTCAGCGTGCCGTGCCAGAACCAGATTAGGGCCTGAAGCCATCCTGCGGTGTTGCGGCCAGCTCAAATGATAGGGAGTTGAAGAAGGGAGCTCAGGGGCACTGTAATTCACAAACCTGCAGAGTTATAAATGACAGCTATCGTCCAAAAATATACTGAAGTAAGGCTGCCAAGAGGACTTGAAAGCGGGGCAGAATTGCAGGAAACCGATTTCAGGAGGTAGACTGGAATTGCATTGAAAGCATAGGAAAAGAGGCAGAACATCCACAATGATGCACTTGGCCAAAAAGGGCGTATGCGTTTTTTCCTGAATATATACAGGAAAAAACGCATACGCCCTTTTTGGCCAACCAAGCAAGCTTGCAAAGGAAATCTGCACTACAATGAAGTCTCACTTCCCCCCCGGTCAAAAGGGCCATCTGAAAAAAGTGTAAAATCCAGAAAGGCAGGACAGGCCATGGAGAACTGGGAGCCTTGTTATGCTGATGGGCGGGATGTAAATTGCCAACAGACACTCAGGAGAAGTGTATGGTGTTTCCTGAAACATCTAAAAAACAAAGCAACAGAGCCTAGGGCACTTCCACTTATGGTCCTATAGCTTAGGGAAATTAAAATAAAAAAGACACAGCCACCCCAAAGTTTGGGATGCCTCTGTTTACAAGAACCTCGTTTACGGTACAAGTTCAATATCACAGAAATTGAAAAATGGATAAAGAACTTGTGGTACTTACGTACAATGCAGTATCACTCAGCAATGAAATCTATGTCATCAGGCCCGTAGCAGCATAATGAGTGGATTCAGGTACGATGATTCTAACTGAAATAAGTCATACAGAAAAAGAAACATCATAAGATATCAGTAATACACGGAATGTAAACTTGGCTACACAGGAACTGAATTCCAAAACAGAACAGGGTCTCAAATTTAGAAAACCAACTTATGCTTGCTTAAGGGGAAAGGTGAGTTGGGGTGCTGCATAAAACCAGAGATTGAAATGAGCACAGATAAAGTTCCTTAAGCCAAATATGGAATAGACAAGAGCTACTCCTTGCTCAACGAAATGGACTCAACACCGCATATTAAACGCCTCAGAATGTACCTGACTAGTAAGTATCTTAAAACCTATGGATTGCTATGTCTCCGAAAGAGAATCAAGCATGTGTACAGGGGCATAAACGCAGCAGTGATAGGATTGGAGAGGTTCGGTGAGCAAATGAAGACCCTTTGAAGTCATATTGCATGGTACCCTTTCCACGGGTTTCAACTCTCCAGGTTTAAGGTATTCTTCCTTCAGCTAAAACATGCATGTCGAACCTAGAGTATGATCAACCATGTGATCGGGAGACGTGTTCAAATATGTCTCAGTTTTCCTCCCCTGGTACTCGGGTGCAACATTCCAGACGCTTTACTAACACTCTCCCTACTTGGAGAGTCAGTCCCTTTAACCTCCTGTTTGTCCCAGTTTGCAATTGCTGCGGAAGATGTACAGGGATAGCGAGAACCAATGAGAGACTAGCTGGAGGTGTCTGGACGGGCAAATTTAACTCTCATTTCCCACCAGGAAGAGGAATTAACCAAAGGCTCAGCGTGCCGTGCGGGAACC